>NW_021167073.1:25000-27804 GCF_900634415.1 Cottoperca gobio
TCCAACTGGCACTGCTCCTCACAGGTCTCAGCTCCAAACAGGGTTGTATAGAAATTAACAGCCTGTCTCCTCATCTCACCAGAGTCTGTAGTAATCCTACCATCAGGCATTCTCAGACAGGACATCTGCTTCCCCTTTGCTTTCTGCTTCTCCAGGTTGAAAAAGAAAGAGCTTGGAGCATCCATGTCCTTAATTGATACAAAACGTGCTCTGACGAGGGCTCCTTTCACTCTCTCCCTCATGAAAGAGCTGAGCTCCAGTCTTTTCTTTTGAAGCAAAGTCTCATCATCAGAGCTTGTGTTGGGGCGTAATTCACTTTCAATGTCCCTTATTTCCATTTCCAGGTTTTTAATTGCTTCCCTAGTATTAAGTGTTGTGTAAGATGTATACTGTTGACAGAAAACACGTGTCTGAGCTTTTCCTATTTCCCACCACATACTCAAAGATTCAAACTCGCTCTTTTTCTGAGCCCAAATTGACCAAAAAGTTTTAAAATTAAAATGCCAATAATTTTTCACCTTTTCACCAGAAGCAAAACTCAAGCATATAGTAGTTATATGGTGGTCACTGAACCCCACTGGACTAATACAACTACTAATCAGCTGGCCTCTAAGCCCTTCTGATATGTATATCCTGTCCAGTCTAGCTGCACTCACTCTATTATCCAAAATCCTGATCCATGTGTACTGCCTTGCTATTTCATTTTTTAATCTCCATGCATCTACTAATTCTAAATGACTAATTGTACTTTTTAAACTAATTGATGACTGTAAATGTGGCTCCTCACTCATTCTGTCCTGTGTAAAGTCAATCGTGCAGTTCCAATCTCCACCAAAATTTTGGGGTCCTGATTCTTGCCTAACTCATCTTTCAGTTTGTTGAAAAGACTTAACCTCTCTGTGCCTAGGTTTGGTGCATAAACATTAACTAGACAGAAAATACACCCTTCAACTTCTGCTCTAACTATTACTACCCTTCCCTTTACAAGCTCCTCCTTAGATATAATATTCACATTCAACTTTTCTGAAAAAAGAACTGCAACGCCTCCACTGACATTACTACCATGACTTAGAAAGAAAGGCCCTTTCCAAAACAGGCCCCAGTCTGCTTCATTTTCCTCATCACTGTGAGTTTCCTGCAAAAAAAGTATATCAATTTTCTTCTGCTCTACTACCTCTGCTATTAATGCCCTCTTATGCCTATCTCTCCCTCCATTCATGTTCAAAGAGCCTATCTTAAGCCCCCCCATCAGAAAACAAGAGTAGAGGAAAAAAGAAAACAGTAGATATAAGCTCAAGAGAGAGCAAGACACCTTGTGATACATGATCATCTTAACTACTTGTGTGGTGAGGCTTTAACAGCCTTCCTTCGCTTCCTCTTCGTAATGGGATTCTCTTCTCTCTCTTCTTCTTCCCTCTCTTTTCTCACGGAAGTTACTAACTTCCTTAAACGATACTTAACATGTCAAAACCTACCACTTTCTGTAAAATGTTAACAGTCTTTATAGACTTTTCCTCATCTGGAAAATGGTCCTGTACATTCACAGTTTGACCAAATGTCTCATCCAAAAAAGTATTTATTAGCTCTAAAGAATACAGGTCAGTAGCTTTAGGCCTACTCTTTGTTTCAACTTCATTTTCACTTTGTAGCTCACTTTCATATTCTTCATCATCCATTTCCATTTCACTGTCCAGCTGACTGTTTGATGACGGAAAATTGGGCAGTGAATGTACAATCTCTTTTGCTGCAGAATACTTTGGACCAAAAATGAATTGTTTTGACAACGGAGTGTTCTCTCCTCCTGTCACTATTTCACTGTCCAGCTGACTGTCTGATAACGGAGTATTCTCTCCTGCTGTCACTACATCACTAAGCAGCCCCTCCCCTTTTGCGCTTGTAGACGCACCCTCGTTATCCACAGGAATAACCGCAGCCTTTACTCTTATTTGTGAGTCTACCGTCTGTGAAGACTGACTCACATCTTCAACCTCATCTGCTGATCCTTGTGTCTCACCATGCTGTTCTATCACTTCCTGCTCATCTGTTGCATTAACATTGCCAGGGGGCGGGGCCGCAGCCTGTCTAGCGGCCGTCTCATCAACTCTCTTTTTCTGTGGACAAGCGTTGCGCTTGTGTCCAACACGCCCACACTCAAAACATTTCATGCTACCTCCATTTGCATAGACCATGTAATGACCATTTCCATGTTTCACTTTGAATGACACATCCAACTCTTGTGTAGGAGAGTCAAGGAACATATAAGCCTGTCTACGAAGTGACTGAACATGTTTTAGCTTCTCATCTTTGCACCCTAGGCTTAACACCTTAAGTGGGCTTGCAAACTTGCCGAAGCGTTTGAGTTCTTGTTCCAACATCTCATTTGGAACAAAAGGTGGCACACCCGAGACTATAACTCTCGTGGAAGGTGCATAAAGTGGGGAAACGTGCAAAAAAAACGTCACCTATAAAGACGCCACTCGCAACAAGTTGATTCACTAACCTCTCCTCCTTCACAAACACAATGACTACCCTTGTTCATGCGCGATGCATATTCAAGATTAGCGTGTTCAATCTGTTCTCCAACAGCCAACAGTACCTGTTCTAACGTCACGTTAGGCTCAGGTACCATCCGAACTCCATGACGAACGGACAGAGACGGCGTCTCAAAAGACGGCGTCCCTCCCCTCGTGTTTCAACCCAAGTTACTAACAACTTGCGCCACTCCACAAACCAGCAAAACAAACAGTAAAAAGATATCCTTACCTGATCATGCGACAAAGCAGGGAAAAGGACAAGTAGAAACC
>NW_021167074.1:0-50000 GCF_900634415.1 Cottoperca gobio
ACAGCGTGAGGACATATTGTGAGTAGAGTGAGCACAGCGTGGTCAGGTGAGCACAAAAAACAGGACGCGTGGGAACAGTGTGAGGACAGCGTGAGGACAGTGTGAGGACAGATTGAAGACAGCGTGAGGACAGTGTGAGTACAGAGTGAGCACAGCGTGAGGGCAGCGTGAGCACAGTGTGAGGACAGCGTGGGCACAGTGTGAGGACAGCGTGAGGACAGCGTGAGGACAGTTTGAGGATAGAGTGAGGACAATGTGAGGATAGAGTGAGGACAATTGAATACAGTGTAAGAATAGAGTGAGGACAAATTGAAGACAACGTGAGGACAGCGTGAGGAAAGTGTGAGGACAGCGTGGGAACAGTGTCTGGACAGATTGAGGACAGTGTGAGGACAGTGTAAGGATAGAGTGAGCACAGCGTGAGGACAGTTTGAGGATAGAGTGAAGATAGAGTGAGGATAGAGTGAGGACAGTGTGAGGACAGACTGAAGAC
Source organism: Cottoperca gobio (assembly GCF_900634415.1). Lineage (NCBI taxonomy): Eukaryota > Metazoa > Chordata > Actinopteri > Perciformes > Bovichtidae > Cottoperca > Cottoperca gobio. The sequence goes on from NW_021167074.1 coordinate 494, forward strand.
AGCGTGAGGACAGTGTGAGGACAGCGTGAGGACAGCGTGAGGACAGCGTGAGGACAGCATGAGGACAGCGTGAGGACAGATTAAAGACAGCGTGAGGACAGTGTGAGTACAGAGTGAGCACAGCGTGAGGACAGCGTGAGCACAGTGTGAGGACAGCGTGGGCACAGTGTGAGGACGGATTGAGGACAGTGTGAGGACAGTGTGAGGATAGAGTGAGGACAGCGTGAGGACAGTGTGAGGACAGCGTGAGGACAGTTTGAGGATAGAGTGAGGATAGAGTGAGGATAGAGTGAGTATAGAGTGAGGACAATGTAAGGATAGAGTGAGGACAAATTGAACACAGTGTGAGGATAGAGTGAGGACAAATTGAAGACAACGTGAGGACAACGTGAGGAAAGTGTAAGGACAGCATGGGGACAGTGTCTGGACAGATTGAGGACAGTGTGAGGACAGTGTGAGGATAGAGTGAGCACAGCGTGATGACAGTTTGAGGATAGAGTGAAGATAGAGTGAGGATAGAGTGAGGACAGTGTGAGGACAGCGTGAGGACAGATGAGGACAGCGTGAGGACAGTGTGAGGACAGCGTGAGGACAGCGTGAGGACAGCATGAGGACAGAGTGAGGACAGGGTGAGGACTATTTGAGGACAGATTGAAGACAGCGTGAGGACAGTGTGAGTACAGAGTGAAGACAGTGTGAGTACAGAGTGAGGACAGTGTGAGGACAGTATGAGGACAGCGTGAGGACAGCGAGGACAATGTGAGGACAGAGTGAGGACAGCATGAGGACAGTGTGAGGACAGATTAAGGACAGATTGAAGACAGCTTGAGGACAGATTGAGGACAGTGTGAGGACAGCGTAATGACAGATTGAGGACAGATTGAATACAGCGTGAGGATAGCGTGAAGACAGTCTGAGGACAGATTGAGGACAGCATGAGGATAGAGTGAGGACAGTGTGAGTACAGTGTGAGGACAGACTGAAGACAGCGTGAGGACAGTGTGAGGATAGAGTGAGGACAGCGTGAGCACAGTGTGAGGACAGCGTGAGCACAGAGTGAGGACAGCATGAGGACAGCGTGGGGACAGATTGAGGACAGCGTGAGGAAAGTGTGAGGATAGAGTGAGGACAGCGTGAGGACAGCGTAAGTACATTTTAAGGACAGTGTGGCGACAGTGTGAGGACAGAGTGAGGACAAATTGAAGACAGCGTGAGTACAGCGTGAGGACAGATTGAGGACAAGTTGAGGATAGAATGAGGACAGTGTGACGACAGCGTGAGGACAGTTTGAGTACAGAGTGAGGACAGCCTGAGGACAGTGTGAGGACAGATTGGCGACAGTGTGAGGACAGTGTGAGGACAGATTGAAGACAAGTTGAGGATAGAATGAGGACAGTGTGACGACAGCACGAGGACAGATTGAAGACAGTGTGAGGACAGTGTGAGGACAGATTGAAGACAGCGTGAGGACAGTGTGAGTACAGTGTGAGGACAGCGTGGGCACAGTGTGAGGACGGATTGAGGACAGTGTGAGAACAGTGTGAGGATAGAGTGAGGACAGCATGAGGACAGTGTGAGGATAGAGTAAGCACAGTTTGAGGATAGAGTGAGGATAGAGTGAGTATAGAGTAAGGACAATGTGAGGATAGAGTGAGGACAAATTGAATACAGTGTGAGGATAGAGTGAGGACAAATTGAAGACAACGTGAGGACAGCGTGAGGAAAGTGTGAGGACAGCGTGGGAACAGTGTCTGGACAGATTGAGGACAGTGTGAGGACAGTGTGAGGATAGAGTGAGCACAGCGTGAGGACAGTTTGAGGATAGAGTGAAGATAGAGTGAGGACAGGGTGAGGACAGGGTGAGGACTATTTGAGGACAGATTGAAGACAGCGTGAGGACAGTGTGAGTACAGAGTGAGGACAGTGTGAGTACAGAGTGAGGACAGTGTGAGGACAGACTGAAGACAGCGTGAGGACAGTGTGATTACAGTGTGAGGACAGTGTGAGGACAGCGTGAGCACAGTGTGAGGACAGCGTGAGCACAGAGTTAGGACATAATGAGGACAGCGTGGTGACAGATTGAGGATAGAATGAGGACAGTGTGATGATAGAGTGAGGACAGCGTGAGTACAGCGTGAGGACAGATTGAGGACAAGTTGAGGATAGAATGAGGACAGTGTGACGACAGCGTGAGGACAGATTGAAGACAGTGTGAGGACAGTGTGAGGACAGATTGAAGACAGCGTGAGGACAGTGTGAGTACAGAGTGAGCACAGCGTGAGGGCAGCGTGAGCACAGTGTGAGGACAGCGTGGGCACAGTGTGAGGACGGATTGAGGACAGTGTGAGGACAGTGTGAGGATAGAGTGAGGACAGCATGAGGACAGTGTGAGGACAGCGTGAGGACAGTTTGAGGATAGAGTGAGGATAGAGTGAGGATAGAGTGAGGATAGAGTGAGGACAATGTGAGGATAGAGTGAGGACAAATTGAAGACAACGTGAGGACAGCGTGGGAACAGTGTCTGGACAGATTGAGGACAGTGTGAGGACAGTGTGAGGATAGAGTGAGCACAGCGTGAGGACAGCGTGGGCACAGGGTGAGGACTATTTGAGGAAAGATTGAAGACAGCGTGAGGACAGTGTGAGTACAGAGTGAGGACAGTGTGAGGACAGTGTGAGAAAAATGTGAGGACACTTGAAGACAGCGAGAGGACAGTGTGATGACAGTGTGAGGACAGATTGAAGACAGCGTGAGGACAGTGTGAGGACAGATTGAGGACAGTGTGAGACTATAGTGAGGTTAGAGTGAGTACAGCGTGAGGACAGTGTGAGGCAGCGTGAGGATAGAGTGAGGACAGTGTGAGGACAGATTTAGGACAGTGCGAGGACAAATTGAAGACAGCGAGAGGACAGTGTGATGACAGTGTGAGGACAGATTTAAGTGAGCGTGTGGACAGTGTGATGACAGTGTGAGGACAGATTGAAGAGAGCGTGAGGACAGTGTGAGTACAGAGTGAGGACAGCGTAAGGACAGTGTGAGGACAGCATGAGGACAGTGTGAGGACAGATTGAGGACAGCGTGGGGACAGATTGAGGACAACGTGAGGACAGTGTGAGGATAGAGTGAGGACAGCGTGAGGACAGCGTGAGGATAGAGTGAGGACAGTGTGAGGACAGCGTAAGGACATTTTTAGGACAGTGTGGCGACAGTGTGAGGACAGAGTGAGGACAAATTGAAGACAGCGTGAGTACAGCGTGAGGACAGATTGAGGACAAATTGAGGATAAAAATGAGGACAGTGTGACGACAGCGTGAGGACAGATTGAAGACAGCGTGAGGACAGTTTGAGTACAGAGTGAGGACAGCCTGAGGACAGTGTGAGGACAGATTGAAGACAGTGTGAGGACAGTGTGAGGACAGATTGAAGACAGCGTGAGGACAGTGTGAGTACAGAGTGAGCACAGCGTGAGCACAGCGTGAGGACAGCGTGAGCACAGTGTGAGGACAGCGTGGGCACAGTGTGAAGACGGATTGAGGACAGTGTGAGGACAGTGTGAGGATAGAGTGAGGACAGCGTAAGGACAGTGTGAGGACAGCGTGAGGACAGATGAGGACAGCGTGAGGACAGTGTGAGGACAGCGTGAGGACAGCGTGAGGACAGATTGAAGACAGAGTGAGGACAGGGTGAGGACTATTTGAGGACAGATTGAAGACAGCGTGAGGACAGTGTGAGTACAGAGTGAGGACAGTGTGAGTACAGAGTGAGGACAGTGTGAGGACAGTGTGAGGACAGCGTGAGGACAGCGAGGACAGTGTGAGGACAGAGTGAGGACAGTGTGAGGACAGATTAAGGACAGATTGAAGACAGTTTGAGGACAGATTGAGGACAGTGTGAGGACAGCGTGAGGACAGATTGAGGATAGATTTAATACGGCGTGAGGACAGCGTGAGGACAGTATGAGGACAGATTGAGGACAGCGTGAGGATAGAGTGAGGACAGTGTGAGTACAGTGTGAGGACAGACTGAAGACAGCGTGAGGACAGTGTGATTACATTGTGAGGACAGTGTGAGGACAGCGTGAGCAAAGTGTGAGGACAGCGTGAGCAAAGTGTGAGGACAGCGTGAGCACAGAGTGAGGACAGCATGAGGACAGCGTGGGGACAGATTGAGGACAACGTGAGGACAGTGTGAGGATAGAGTGAGGACAGCGTGAGGACAGCGTGAGGATAGAGTGAGGACAGCGTAAGGACATTTTAAGGACAGTGTGGCGACAGTGTGAGGACAGAGTGAGGACAAATTGAAGACAGCGTGAGTACAGCGTGAGGACAGATTGAGGACAAGTTGAGGATAGAATGAGGACAGTGTGACGACAGCGTGAGGACAGATTGAAGACAGCGTGAGGACAGTTTGAGTACAGAGTGAGGACAGCCTGAGGACAGTGTGAGGACAGATTGAAGACAGTGTGAGGACAGTGTGAGGACAGATTAAAGACAGCGTGAGGACAGTGTGAGTACAGAGTGAGCACAGCGTGAGGACAGCGTGAGCACAGTGTGAGGACAGCGTGGGCACAGTGTGATGACGGATTGAGGACAGTGTGAGGACAATGTGAGGATAGAGTGAGGACAGCGTGAGGACAGTGTGAGGACAGCGTGAGGACAGTTTGAGGATAGAGTGAGGATAGAGTGAGGATAGAGTGAGGATAGAGTGAGTATAGAGTGAGGACAATGTGAGGATAGAGTGAGGACAAATTGAACACAGTGTGAGGAGAGGGTGAGGACAAATTGAAGACAACGTGAGGACAACGTGAGGAAAGTGTAAGGACAGCATGGGGACAGTGTCTGGACAGATTGAGGACAGTGTGAGGACAGTGTGAGGATAGAGTGAGCACAGCGTGAGGACAGTTTGAGGATAGAGTGAAGATAGAGTGAGGATAGAGTGAGGACTGTGTGAGGACAGCGTGAGGACAGATGAGGACAGCGTGAGGACAGTGTGGGGACAGCGTGAGGACAGCGTGAGGACAGCGTGAGGACAGTGTGAGTACAGAGTGAAGACAGTGTGAGTACAGAGTGAGGACAGTGTGAGGACAGTATGAGGACAGCGTGAGGACAGCGAGGACAGTGTGAGGACAGAATGAGGACAGCATGAGGACAGTGTGAGTACAGATTTAGGACAGATTGAAGACAGCTTGAGGACAGATTGAGGACAGTGTGAGGACAGCGTGAGGACAGATTGAGGACAGATTGAATACAGCGTGAGGACAGCGTGAAGACAGTATGAGGACAGATTGAGGACAGCGTGAGGATAGAGTGAGGACAGTGTGAGTACAGTGTGAGGACAGACTGAAGACAGCGTGAGGACAGTGTGATTACAGTGTGAGGACAGCGTGAGCACAGTGTGAGGACAGCGTGAGCACAGAGTGAGGACAGCATGAGGACAGCGTGGGGACAGATTGAGGACAGCGTGAGGAAAGTGTGAGGACAGCGTGAGGATAGAGTGAGGACAGTGTGAGGACAGCGTAAGGACATTTTAAGGACAGTGTGGCGACAGTGTGAGGACAGAGTGAGGACAAATTGAAGACAGCGTGAGTACAGCGTGAGGACAGATTGAGGACAAGTTGAGGATAGAATGAGGACAGTGTGACGACAGCGTGAGGACAGATTGAAGACAGTGTGAGGACAGTGTGAGGACAGATTGAAGACAGCGTGAGGACAGTGTGAGTACAGAGTGAGCACAGCGTGAGGGCAGCATGAGGACAGCGTGGGGACAGATTGAGGAAAACGTGAGGACAGTGTGAGGATAGAGTGAGGACAGCGTGAGGACAGCGTGAGGATAGAGTGAGGACAGCGTAAGGACATTTTAAGGACAGTGTGGCGACAGTGTGAGGACAGAGTGAGGACAGATTGAGGACAAGTTGAGGATAGAATGAGGACAGTGTGACGACAGCGTGAGGACAGATTGAAGACAGCGTGAGGACAGTTTGAGTACAGCGTGAGGACAGATTGAGGACAAGTTGAGGATAGAATGAGGACAGTGTGACGACAGCGTGAGGACAGATTGAAGACAGCGTGAGGACAGTTTGAGTACAGAGTGAGGACAGCCTGAGGACAGTGTGAGGACAGATTGAAGACAGCGTGAGGACAGTGTGAGTACAGAGTGAGCACAGCGTGAGGACAGCGTGAGCACAGTGTGAGTACAGCGTGGGCACAGTGTGATGACGGATTGAGGACAGTGTGAGGACAGTGTGAGGATAGAGTGAGGACAGCGTGAGGACAGCGTGAGGACAGTTTGAGGATAGAGTGAGGATAGAGTGAGGATAGAGTGAGGATAGAGTGAGGATAGAGTGAGGACAATGTGAGGATAGAGTGAGGACAAATTGAACACAGTGTGAGGAGAGAGTGAGGACAAATTGAAGACAACGTGAAGACAACGTGAGGAAAGTGTAAGGACAGCATGGGGACAGTGTCTGGACAGATTGAGGACAGTGTGAGGACAGTGTGAGGATAGAGTGAGCACAGCGTGAGGACAGTTTGAGGATAGAGTAAAGATAGAGTGAGGATAGAGTGAGGACAGTGTGAGGACAGCGTGAGGACAGATGAGGACAGCGTGAGGACAGTGTGGGGACAGTGTGAGGACAGCGTGAGGACAGCGTGAGGACAGATTGAAGACAGCATGAGGACAGAGTGAGGACAGGGTGAGAACTATTTGAGGACAGATTGAAGACAGCGTGAGGACAGTGTGAGTACAGAGCGAAGACAGTGTGAGTACAGAGTGAGGACAGTGTGAGGACAGTATGAGGACAGCGTGAGGACAGCGAGGACAGTGTGAGGACAGAATGAGGACAGCATGAGGACAGTGTGAGTACAGATTAAGGACAGATTGAAGACAGCTTGAGGACAGATTGAGGACAGTGTGAGGACAGCGTGAGGACAGATTGAGGACAGATTGAATACAGCGTGAGGACAGCGTGAAGACAGTATGAGGACAGATTGAGGACAGCGTGAGGATAGAGTGAGGACAGTGTGAGTACAGTGTGAGGACAGACTGAAGACAGCGTGAGGACAGATGACAGCGTGAGGACAGTGTGGGGACAGTGTGAGGACAGCGTGAGGACAGCGTGAGGACAGATTGAAGACAGCATGAGGACAGAGTGAGGACAGGGTGAGGACTATTTGAGGACAGATTGAAGACAGCGTGAGGACAGTGTGAGTACAGAGTGAAGACAGTGTGAGTACAGAGTGAGGACAGTGTGAGGACAGTATGAGGACAGCGTGAGGACAGCGAGGACAGTGTGAGGACAGAAAGAGGACAGCATGAGGACAGTGTGAGTACAGATTAAGGACAGATTGAAGACAGCTTGAGGACAGATTGAGGACAGTGTGAGGACAGCGTGAGGACAGATTGAGGACAGATTGAATACAGCGTGAGGACAGCGTGAAGACAGTATGAGGACAGATTGAGGACAGCGTGAGGATAGAGTGAGGACAGTGTGAGTACAGTGTGAGGACAGACTGAAGACAGCGTGAGGACAGTGTGATTACAGTGTGAGGACAGCGTGAGCACAGTGTGAGGACAGCGTGAGCACAGAGTGAGGACAGCATGAGGACAGCGTGGGGACAGATTGAGGACAGCGTGAGGAAAGTGTGAGGACAGCGTGAGGATAGAGTGAGGACAGTGTGAGGACAGCGTAAGGACATTTTAAGGACAGTTTGGCGACAGTGTGAGGACAGTGTGAGGACAGATTGAAGACAGCGTGAGGACAGTGTGAGGACAGCGTGAGGACAGTGTGAGGACAGATTGAGGACAAGTTGAGAATAGAATGAGGACAGTGTGACGACAGCGTGAGGACAGATTGAAGACAGTGTGAGGACAGTGTGAGGACAGATTGAAGACAGCGTGAGGACAGTGTGAGTACAGAGTGAGCACAGCGTGAGGGCAGCGTGAGCACAGTGTGAGGACAGCGTGGGCACAGTGTGAGGACAGCGTGAGGACAGCGTGAGGACAGTTTGAGGATAGAGTGAGGATAGAGTGAGGACAATGTGAGGATAGAGTGAGGACAAATTGAATACAGTGTAAGAATAGAGTGAGGACAAATTGAAGACAACGTGAGGACAGCGTGAGGAAAGTGTGAGGACAGCGTGGGAACAGTGTCTGGACAGATTGAGGACAGTGTGAGGACAGTGTGAGGATAGAGTGAGCACAGCGTGAGGACAGTTTGAGGATAGAGTGAAGATAGAGTGAGGATAGAGTGAGGACAGTGTGAGGACAGACTGAAGACAGCGTGAGGACAGTGTGAGGACAGCGTGAGGACAGCGTGAGGACAGATTGAAGACAGTGTGAGGACAGATTAAAGACAGCGTGAGGACAGTGTGAGTACAGAGTGAGCACAGCGTGAGGACAGCGTGAGCACAGTGTGAGGACAGCGTGGGCACAGTGTGAGGACGGATTGAGGACAGTGTGAGGACAGTGTGAGGATAGAGTGAGGACAGCGTGAGGACAGTGTGAGGACAGCGTGAGGACAGTTTGAGGATAGAGTGAGGATAGAGTGAGGATAGAGTGAGTATAGAGTGAGGACAATGTAAGGATAGAGTGAGGACAAATTGAACACAGTGTGAGGATAGAGTGAGGACAAATTGAAGACAACGTGAGGACAACGTGAGGAAAGTGTAAGGACAGCATGGGGACAGTGTCTGGACAGATTGAGGACAGTGTGAGGACAGTGTGAGGATAGAGTGAGCACAGCGTGATGACAGTTTGAGGATAGAGTGAAGATAGAGTGAGGATAGAGTGAGGACAGTGTGAGGACAGCGTGAGGACAGATGAGGACAGTGTGAGGACAGTGTGAGGACAGCGTGAGGACAGCGTGAGGACAGCGTGAGGACAGCGTGAGGACAGATTGAAGACAGCATGAGGACAGAGTGAGGACAGGGTGACGACTATTTGAGGACAGATTGAAGACAGCGTGAGGACAGTGTGAGTACAGAGTGAAGACAGTGTGAGTACAGAGTGAGGACAGTGTGAGGACAGTATGAGGACAGCGTGAGGACAGCGAGGACAATGTGAGGACAGAGTGAGGACAGCATGAGGACAGTGTGAGGACAGATTAAGGACAGATTGAAGACAGCTTGAGGACAGATTGAGGACAGTGTGAGGACAGCGTAATGACAGATTGAGGACAGATTGAATACAGCGTGAGGATAGCGTGAAGACAGTATGAGGACAGATTGAGGACAGCGTGAGGATAGAGTGAGGACAGTGTGAGTACAGTGTGAGGACAGACTGAAGACAGCGTGAGGACAGTGTGAGGATAGAGTGAGGACAGCGTGAGCACAGTGTGAGGACAGCGTGAGCACAGAGTGAGGACAGCATGAGGACAGCGTGGGGACAGATTGAGGACAGCGTGAGGAAAGTGTGAGGATAGAGTGAGGACAGCGTGAGGACAGCGTAAGGACATTTTAAGGACAGTGTGGCGACATTGTGAGGACAGAGTGAGGACAAATTGAAGACAGCGTGAGTACAGCGTGAGGACAGATTGAGGACAAGTTGAGGATAGAATGAGGACAGTGTGACGACAGCGTGAGGACAGTTTGAGTACAGAGTGAGGACAGCCTGAGGACAGTGTGAGGACAGATTGGCGACAGTGTGAGGACAGTGTGAGGACAGATTGAAGACAGCGTGAGGACAGTGTAAGGACAGCGTGAGGACAGTGTGAGGACAGATTGAGGACAAGTTGAGGATAGAATGAGGACAGTGTGATGACAGCGTGAGGACAGATTGAAGACAGTGTGAGGACAGTGTGAGGACAGATTGAAGACAGCGTGAGGACAGTGTGAGTACAGTGTGAGGACAGCGTGGGCACAGTGTGAGGACGGATTGAGGACAGTGTGAGAACAGTGTGAGGATAGAGTGAGGACAGCATGAGGACAGTGTGAGGATAGAGTAAGCACAGTTTGAGGATAGAGTGAGGATAGAGTGAGGATAGAGTGAGTATAGAGTAAGGACAATGTGAGGATAGAGTGAGGACAAATTGAATACAGTGTGAGGATAGAGTGAGGACAAATTGAAGACAACGTGAGGACAGCGTGAGGAAAGTGTGAGGACAGCGTGGGAACAGTGTCTGGACAGATTGAGGACAGTGTGAGGACAGTGTGAGGATAGAGTGAGCACAGCGTGAGGACAGTTTGAGGATAGAGTGAAGATAGAGTGAGGACAGGGTGAGGACAGGGTGAGGACTATTTGAGGACAGATTGAAGACAGCGTGAGGACAGTGTGAGTACAGAGTGAGGACAGTGTGAGTACAGAGTGAGGACAGTGTGAGGACAGACTGAAGACAGCGTGAGGACAGTGTGATTACAGTGTGAGGACAGTGTGAGGACAGCGTGAGCACAGTGTGAGGACAGCGTGAGCACAGAGTTAGGACAGCATGAGGACAGCGTGGGGACAGATTGAGGATAGAATGAGAACAGTGTGATGATAGAGTGAGGACAGCGTGAGTACAGCATGAGGACAGAGTGAGGACAGGGTGAGGACTATTTGAGGACAGATTGAAGACAGCGTGAGGACAGTGTGAGTACAGAGTGAGGACAGTGTGAGTACAGAGTGAGGACAATGTGAGGACAGTATGAGGACAGCGTGAGGACAGTGTGAGGACAGATTAAGGACAGATTGAAGACAGTATGAGGACAGATTGAGGACAGCGTGAGGATAGAGTGAGGATAGTGTGAGTACAGTGTGAGGACAGACTGAAGACAGCGTGAGGACAGTGTGATTACAGTGTGAGGACAGTGTGAGGACAGCGTGAGCACAGTGTGAGGACAGCGTGAGCACAGAGTGAGGACAGCATGAGGACAGCGTGGGGACAGATTGAGGACAGCGTGAGGACAGTGTGAGGATAGAGTGAGGACAGCGTGAGTACAGCGTGAGGACAGATTGAGGACAAGTTGAGGATAGAATGAGGACAGTGTGACGACAGCGTGAGGACAGTTTGAGTACAGAGTGAGGACAGCCTGAGGACAGTGTGAGGACAGATTGGCGACAGTGTGAGGACAGTGTGAGGACAGATTGAAGACAGCGTGAGGACAGTGTGAGGACAGCGTGAGGACAGTGTGAGGACAGATTGAGGACAAGTTGAGAATAGAATGAGGACAGTGTGACGACAGCGTGAGGACAGATTGAAGACAGTGTGAGGACAGTGTGAGGACAGATTGAAGACAGCGTGAGGACAGTGTGAGTACAGAGTGAGCACAGCGTGAGGGCAGCGTGAGCACAGTGTGAGGACAGCGTGGGCACAGTGTGAGGACAGCGTGAGGACAGCGTGAGGACAGTTTGAGGATAGAGTGAGGATAGAGTGAGGACAATGTGAGGATAGAGTGAGGACAAATTGAATACAGTGTAAGAATAGAGTGAGGACAAATTGAAGACAACGTGAGGACAGCGTGAGGAAAGTGTGAGGACAGCGTGGGAACAGTGTCTGGACAGATTGAGGACAGTGTGAGGACAGTGTGAGGATAGAGTGAGCACAGCGTGAGGACAGTTTGAGGATAGAGTGAAGATAGAGTGAGGATAGAGTGAGGACAGTGTGAGGACAGACTGAAGACAGCGTGAGGACAGTGTGAGGACAGCGTGAGGACAGCGTGAGGACAGATTGAAGACAGTGTGAGGACAGATTAAAGACAGCGTGAGGACAGTGTGAGTACAGAGTGAGCACAGCGTGAGGACAGCGTGAGCACAGTGTGAGGACAGCGTGGGCACAGTGTGAGGACGGATTGAGGACAGTGTGAGGACAGTGTGAGGATAGAGTGAGGACAGCGTGAGGACAGTGTGAGGACAGCGTGAGGACAGTTTGAGGATAGAGTGAGGATAGAGTGAGGATAGAGTGAGTATAGAGTGAGGACAATGTAAGGATAGAGTGAGGACAAATTGAACACAGTGTGAGGATAGAGTGAGGACAAATTGAAGACAACGTGAGGACAACGTGAGGAAAGTGTAAGGACAGCATGGGGACAGTGTCTGGACAGATTGAGGACAGTGTGAGGACAGTGTGAGGATAGAGTGAGCACAGCGTGATGACAGTTTGAGGATAGAGTGAAGATAGAGTGAGGATAGAGTGAGGACAGTGTGAGGACAGCGTGAGGACAGATGAGGACAGCGTGAGGACAGTGTGAGGACAGCGTGAGGACAGCGTGAGGACAGCGTGAGGACAGCGTGAGGACAGATTGAAGACAGCATGAGGACAGAGTGAGGACAGGGTGAGGACTATTTGAGGACAGATTGAAGACAGCGTGAGGACAGTGTGAGTACAGAGTGAAGACAGTGTGAGTACAGAGTGAGGACAGTGTGAGGACAGTATGAGGACAGCGTGAGGACAGCGAGGACAATGTGAGGACAGAGTGAGGACAGCATGAGGACAGTGTGAGGACAGATTAAGGACAGATTGAAGACAGCTTGAGGACAGATTGAGGACAGTGTGAGGACAGCGTAATGACAGATTGAGGACAGATTGAATACAGCGTGAGGATAGCGTGAAGACAGTATGAGGACAGATTGAGGACAGCGTGAGGATAGAGTGAGGACAGTGTGAGTACAGTGTGAGGACAGACTGAAGACAGCGTGAGGACAGTGTGAGGATAGAGTGAGGACAGCGTGAGCACAGTGTGAGGACAGCGTGAGCACAGAGTGAGGACAGCATGAGGACAGCGTGGGGACAGATTGAGGACAGCGTGAGGAAAGTGTGAGGATAGAGTGAGGACAGCGTGAGGACAGCGTAAGGACATTTTAAGGACAGTGTGGCGACATTGTGAGGACAGAGTGAGGACAAATTGAAGACAGCGTGAGTACAGCGTGAGGACAGATTGAGGACAAGTTGAGGATAGAATGAGGACAGTGTGACGACAGCGTGAGGACAGTTTGAGTACAGAGTGAGGACAGCCTGAGGACAGTGTGAGGACAGATTGGCGACAGTGTGAGGACAGTGTGAGGACAGATTGAAGACAGCGTGAGGACAGTGTAAGGACAGCGTGAGGACAGTGTGAGGACAGATTGAGGACAAGTTGAGGATAGAATGAGGACAGTGTGACGACAGCGTGAGGACAGATTGAAGACAGTGTGAGGACAGTGTGAGGACAGATTGAAGACAGCGTGAGGACAGTGTGAGTACAGTGTGAGGACAGCGTGGGCACAGTGTGAGGACGGATTGAGGACAGTGTGAGAACAGTGTGAGGATAGAGTGAGGACAGCATGAGGACAGTGTGAGGATAGAGTAAGCACAGTTTGAGGATAGAGTGAGGATAGAGTGAGGATAGAGTGAGTATAGAGTAAGGACAATGTGAGGATAGAGTGAGGACAAATTGAATACAGTGTGAGGATAGAGTGAGGACAAATTGAAGACAACGTGAGGACAGCGTGAGGAAAGTGTGAGGACAGCGTGGGAACAGTGTCTGGACAGTTTGAGGATAGAGTGAAGATAGAGTGAGGACAGGGTGAGGACAGGGTGAGGACTATTTGAGGACAGATTGAAGACAGCGTGAGGACAGTGTGAGTACAGAGTGAGGACAGTGTGAGTACAGAGTGAGGACAGTGTGAGGACAGACTGAAGACAGTGTGAGGACAGTGTGAGGACAGCGTGAGCACAGTGTGAGGACAGCGTGAGCACAGAGTTAGGACAGCATGAGGACAGCGTGGGGACAGATTGAGGATAGAATGAGGACAGTGTGATGATAGAGTGAGGACAGCGTGAGTACAGCGTGAGGACAGATTGAGGACAAGTTGAGGATAGAATGAGGACAGTGTGACGACAGCGTGAGGACAGATTGAAGACAGTGTGAGGACAGTGTGAGGACAGATTGAAGACAGCGTGAGGACAGTGTGAGTACAGAGTGAGCACAGCGTGAGGGCAGCGTGAGCACAGTGTGAGGACAGCGTGGGCACAGTGTGAGGACGGATTGAGGACAGTGTGAGGACAGTGTGAGGATAGAGTGAGGACAGCATGAGGACAGTGTGAGGACAGCGTGAGGACAGTTTGAGGATAGAGTGAGGATAGAGTGAGGATAGAGTGAGGATAGAGTGAGGACAATGTGAGGATAGAGTGAGGACAAATTGAAGACAACGTGAGGACAGCGTGGGAACAGTGTCTGGACAGATTGAGGACAGTGTGAGGACAGTGTGAGGATAGAGTGAGCACAGCGTGAGGACAGTTTGAGGATAGAGTGAAGACAGTGTGAGGACAGACTGAAGACAGCGTGAGGACAGTGTGATGACAGCGTGAGGACAGATGAGGACAGCATGAGGACAGCGTGAGGACAGCGTGAGGACAGATTGAAGACAGCATGAGGACAGAGTGAGGACAGGGTGAGGACTATTTGAGGACAGATTGAAGACAGCGTGAGGACAGTGTGAGGACAGTGTGAGGACAGATTAAGGACAGATTGAAGACAGATTGAGGACAGCGTGAGGACAGCGTGAGGACAGATTGAGGACAGATTGAATACAGCGTGAGGACAGTATGAGGACAGATTGAGGACAGCGTGAGGATAGAGTGAGGATAGTGTGAGTACAGTGTGAGGACAGACTGAAGACAGCGTGAGGACAGTGTGATTACAGTGTGAGGACAGTGTGAGGACAGCGTGAGCACAGTGTGAGGACAGCGTGAGCACAGAGTGAGGACAGCATGAGGACAGCGTGGGGACAGATTGAGGACAGCGTGAGGACAGTGTGAGGATAGAGTGAGGACAGTGTGAGGACAGCGTAAGGACATTTTAAGGACAGTGTGGCGACAGTGTGAGGACAGAGTGAGGACAAATTTAAGACAGCGTGAGTACAGCGTGAGGACAGATTGAGGACAAGTTGAGGATAGAATGAGGACAGTGTGACGACAGCGTGAGGACAGATTGTACTCAAACTGTCCTCACGCTGTCTTCAGAGTGAGGACAGCCTGAGGACAGTGTGAGGACAGCGTGAGGACAGAGTGAGGACTATTCCCAGGCGGTCACCCATCCAGCATACACTTGCTGTTTATAGAAGGTAAAACACAATGAATTGTCTTTTCCTAATATACGCGGACAGTTCTATTCATGTCTTCATTTTGCTAATTAAGAAGGAAACAAAATGCTTACAGCACCGGGTATTCCCGGGCGGTCACCCATCCAAGTATTGACCCAGCCCAACTCTGCTTAGCTTCCGAGATCGGACGAGATTGGGCATTTTTTTTTTATTTATTTTTTTATCTTTTATTATCAAAAATCATAGAATATCACATTTTACATTATTGACAGTATCTTCACACACTGCTCATCTCCTTTTCCTGTATTCGACTTGCTACATGGAAAAGTAAAACATAACACAAGAATACCTTCATCAGTACATCCGTACATCAGTATCAAACTAGAGGCTTCTAGAAAAAAACAAACTAAAGCAAAACAAAACACACACAAAACAACAAAAAATAAATAAATAATAATAAATAGAATGATTCAAACAGAAACCTTTTCACTGAGCGACAGATCATCAACATAACTTTCTCAAAGCAAATGATAGCAGACAGAACCCGTACGCATCATCTCTATACATCGTCATTGTTATCCAAAATCTAACAACATCCTTCCATCATCCCCAATAGTAACAAAGGTACACCCATTCACAAACCCCGCATCAAACTCCTCCTCACCGACATACTCATGGACTATATTAATATCTCTTGTCATTATGCTCCTAAATATACTCCATACACTACATTTTTCTTTTCATAATGGACCATGTTTCTTCTAAGTTTTACTGCAAACCTTGCATGACTCAACGTGTAATTTAAAAAATCCACATTGCATCCTTTCACTTTCTCTCCCACTCCAAACAGCCACAACTCCTTCCATTCCATTCTCTCCACAAACTTCCCTCCCCAACATCTGCTAATCAACTCCTTTATTCTCACAAAGTACACCCCCAGTTCACAACATTCTATAAACTCATGCATACATGTTTCAGTTTCCACACCACACACATCACATTCTTTTCTCACATTCACATCAAATCTACTTATTATTAAATTATTGAACACCCTATTGTGACGTAATAAAAAGTCAAAATGTTCACACTCAATACTATTCCATTTTATCCGCAGATTCATCCATATTCTTTTCACCTTCATATCAGGC
Organism: Cottoperca gobio; assembly: GCF_900634415.1. Taxonomy (NCBI): domain Eukaryota; kingdom Metazoa; phylum Chordata; class Actinopteri; order Perciformes; family Bovichtidae; genus Cottoperca; species Cottoperca gobio. The sequence goes on from NW_021167074.1 coordinate 16,636, forward strand.
AGCACTCTTTCCCACACCTTCTCTGCAGCCGGTCTCTTCACCACCGTCCCTCTTAATATTTTATACAACCCACTCGCTCTTACACTCATCAAATCTACTCTCCTATCCTCCTCTCCCACATACATTCCAATTTCACCTTCTTCTTTCACCTCCACTTCACTCTCAATCATCCTCCTCCATTCACTTGGCATCCCCTCTTTTATTTTTTCCACCATACCCTCCGCTGTGCCCAACCACATCACATCCCCTCTTTCCCTCACCTCATCAACCACCACTTGCGCCCCCATGAACCCCGGCACATACTCGTAAACTAAATCCTTAATTTTCCTAAATCCTGCTCTCCACATCGTCCTGTTATACAGTGTGCTGCCCACTGCTGTAATGCTGAGGTTCAGAAACAATGGTTGTTCCCATACCTGTATAACATTTTTACACTCACATTTCACATTCTGGATGAATTCCCCCCAGGCTCCCAAAACCTCCTTGTAAAATTCAGATACCCCGCTCAACATACCTTTCTTCATTGCCATAAATAAACCACTTTCTCCACACCCACCACATGCATTCAGTGCCTCTCTTAAGAATATCTTCCATATGTGATCCCCCTTATTCCTTACATACCTCACCATCATTTTCACTCTGAGTGCTTTCTTTTTTTCTCCCAAATTAATCAGCTTCATCCCACCATCTTTATAATCGTTCTCCATTACTTCTCTAGCAATCTTAACTCCCTTCCCCGCCCACAAAAACTCCCTCACCATTTGCTCCACTTCTTTCATCACATTCTCCGGGACATCCAACACAGTCATTCCATACACCAGTTTGCTCATTATCAATGCATTCACCACCACTACCTTTCCCTTTAGCTTCAACCTTCTAAATTTCCAAAATTTTAACGTCTTCCTGATGTTATTTAATATCCCTTCAAACTGCAAATCCCTCCCTTCTCTGTCTTCAACCCCTAAATATACCCCCAACACCTTGAAATAATCTTTCCTTACTTTAAATCCCATTTCTCTACTCTCCACTCTATCATCTCCTACGAACATAATTTCTGACTTATCTATATTGACCTTTGCCCCTGATGCCCTACCGTACAACTCTACACTACCTAATACCTCAACTACACTTGCCCTATCTTTAACTGTAATTGTCGTATCATCTGCATACTGATATAATAAGCTAACTTGATCCCCCGGTAACTGTATACCACTAATCTTTTCATTTTGTTCTAATAATCCAGCTAAAGGCTCCGCTGACAACGAGTACAGCAAGGCCGAAAGCGGACATCCCTGCCTAATCGACCTCTCCAATCTAAATGTATTTGTTACTATCCCATTTATTTTTACGCAACTCACAGCCTTATCATACATCATTCTAATCCACCCTACCAGCCTATGCCCAAATCCTACTCTTTCTAACACTCTATACAAGTAACCATGGTTGACTCTATCAAAAGCTTTATTCAGATCTAGACTCAAAACTATCCCTCCACTACCTCTTTTCATATAATCTATTGTATCCCTAATACTACTTATTGTGTCAGCTATATCCCTGCCTGGTATGCTGTAAGCCTGTTGGCTCCCTATCACTGACCCTATTACTTTCTTGATCCTGTTGGCTAATACCTTTGCTAATATTTTATAGTCACAATTTAGCATACTCAGTGGCCTATAGTTCTCTAATCTGTCTTTGCTTCCCTTCTTATAAACTATACCTATTAATCCTGTGGACATACTAGTCGGCATCTCCCTATTCTTTTCTACCCATTTAAATAATCTATCTAACACTGGCACTAGCTCATCTTTAAACTCCATAAAAAACTCTCCTATTAACCCATCCGTCCCTGGACTCCTATTCCTCCCCAACCCACATATAGCTGCCTCTATTTCACCTGTCCCTATCTCACCCTCACACATATCTCTAGCTTCTACACTCACTCTAGCTTTCACCGTACTCAGCACTCGTTTCATACTCTCCTCATCAACTTCCTCTTCTGTGAATAAATCTCTATAAAACTCCTCCACTCTTTCCGCTATCCCTACAAAATCTGTTATACTTTCACCATTCTTCCCCACAACCTGCTCTAAATAATTATTTTTTTGTTTTGTCTTCTCTAAGCCTAAAAAGAAACGTGTGCATTTCTCACCCTCCATCGCATATCGAGCCCTACTTCTAACTATTGCTCCCTTACATTTCTTCTTCTCCAACTCCTCCAGTTCATGTTTTATTCTAACATAATTCTCTAAATTACTCCCTTCCTCCCTGTCCGCTTCTCTACCCAACTCTTCCTTCAACCGCCACTCTTTCTCTCTATCCTTCCTATTTCTACTTTTACTATACCTAATGCTTATTTCCTTAATCTCCTTTTTCATACCCTCCCACCATCCCCCGATATTTTCCCCATAAGTTCTCATTTTTCCACTTTGTTATACACTCCCTCACTTTCTCCTTATACTTTCCCTCAACTAGCACTGCTCCATTCATACACCACACTCCCCCTCCCCCCCTCCTCTCACTCCCTTGCCCTAGCCTAAATTCCAATACCATGTGATCACTAAGTGCAGTTATTCTGTACTCTATCTTGCCTATTCTTTTCTCTATTCTTTCCGTACTCAGCACTAAATCTATACGGCTCTGCTTCAATACCCCACTCACCACTTGCTTCCGTGAAAAAACCCGGCCTTCCGGGTTCCTTTCTCTCCACACATCAATCAGCCCATTCACTCTCATAACTTCTCCCAGAATGCCTCTTGAGGAGTCATTCTTAAAGCACATACCAGCAGATACATCCAACCTTCCACACCACACATTAAAATCCCCCACAACCATACAGTTTTCTCCACTCATTATCCCTAATCTTTCAAAGAACTCTCTTCTCTCCTTCTCCTCATTTGGCGCATATATATTCAACAGCTTGATTTTTTCCCCCAGGTGCTCGAAATTAATCCCAATCACTCTCCCATCACCATCATCCTCACTTTTTCTCACATTCTCTACTGCTCCCTTCTTCACCAAAACCGCTACCCCTCTTGAATTCACACCCCCATAACTCACAAACACATCACCCATCCATTCACTCCCTACCTCCTTCACTAACACCTCATCCCAATGTGTCTCTTGTAAGCAGATAATATCCGATGAACATACTCTCAAGGCTTGCTGCCATCTGTTTGCAGTTTTTAATCCATTACCATTAAATGAGGTTATTTTTAACATCAAATATAGAAAATAGAATAAATAGATAAACACAAAGCATAACTTATTTAGTTTGCACAATCTTTTTCTTGTTCCTTGGCTGACTCTTGATCTCTCTTCTCTTCTGCTTCGGTCTCTTTCTCGTTTCAGCCACCTTGCTCCAGGTGTCCCCTTCACTGTCTGTAATGTCAGATATTTGTGGCTCTTTCCCCCCTACATTTACAATTGTTCCTTCTCCTTCACATCTCTCCTCAGACAGACCACTTATCCTTGTGTCTACGTTTGCTCCACTCCCCCCCTTGTCTTTCCTTTTCAGACCTCCAATGAGCTTTCTCAAGCCGCTCTCCACACTGCTCCCAATGTGCTTTCTCACCTCATCTCCTCCCTCCTCCATCTGCATCTCCTCAACCACCATCCCGGCCTCCTCTTCTCCAGTCATCTCCTGTTCTTCCTCCATTCTCTCGTCGTCCCTTGTAGACACGTCCGCAGTGACCTCCTCGCCTCTCTCTCGCTCACCAGCCTCCTCGTCCACAGCCTCCTCGTCTCCTCTCTCTCCAGCCTCCTCGTCCTCAGCCTCCTCGTCCTCAGCCTCCTCGTCCTCAGCCTCCTCGTCCCCTTTCTCCCTCTCTCCGGCCGTCACGTCCTCCTTGTCCACATCTCTGGTCTCCTTGTCTCCCCTCTGTTCATCTCCTGTCGGCTGCCTTCCCTCATTTTCTGTTCCACCACCACACTCCTGTGCATAATGTCCTTGCTTTTTGCATTTGAAACAATAAAAACTTGGGCAGTCTCGGAGGATGTGACCAGGCTGTATGCATAGCCTGCAGACTTTCTTCTGTTTATCATGTATGACACAAAAGTATTCCGGTCCCGTTGCGGTCATGAACTTTGCCGAATATGGCAGCGATTGAACCTCTTTATTGAATTTCACTTTCATGTACCTTGTCCCGTCTGCAATGTCTGTGCCCGGCCACACCCTCCTTTTGATGAGTGAAATTGCCTTGACTCCCCACATGATCAGTTTCATTATTATTTGATCATCCGTTAAGTATGCCGGCAGCCCAAGAAATGACACGACCATCTCGTCATTGATTAACTCCCTCCCGATTACATTTGTGTTCTTAATTTTGATCCCATCCAAAAGTCTATTTTTTCCTTCATCTTCCTTCATTGTGACTTCAAACTTTTTGTCCCCTATCACCCTGCACGCTGCCAAGTTTCCACACAGTTCTTTTATCTTTTTAATCAATTCCATCACCGTAATATTATCTCCTCCCTCCATCTCAACACTTACAGTCAACCGTTGGCTGTAGGTAATCTCTTTGTTAATGCATAACTCAAGTCCTTGATCCTCCTCTCTTTGTCCAGGTGTTTTTCTATTTGTCACTGCCATACTATCTGTCCGTAACATAACAAAACGAGGGAAAAAAAAAACTGTCCGCCGAACAGCAAAAGCTGCCGGGGAAGAAACCCTACACTAAGACACACTTATTCCAAAACAAAAAAACAACAAACTCACCACCTGCTCTCACCACCTGCTCTCCCTAGCTACTTACTCCTTCCTACTTCCTGGTTTGCTCAAAAATGGGCGTGTTCAGAGTGGTATGGCCGTAATCTGAAATAGAGCATATACACTTGCTGTTTATAGAAGGTAAAACACAATGAATTGTCTTTTCTTAATATACGCGGACAGTTCTATTCATGTCTTCATTTTGCTAATTAAGAAGGAAACAAAATGCTTACAGCAGCGGGTATTCCCAGGCGGTCACCCATCCAAGTACTGACCCAGCCCAACTCTGTTTAGCTTCCGAAATTGGGCATTTTCAGTGTGGTATGGCCGTAATCTGAAATAGAGCATATACACTTGCTGTTTATAGAAGGTAAAACACAATTAATTATTTTTCCTGAAAATAACAAAAGTTCTGTCTTCCAGGGTTCTGCAGATATGTGATAATGATAATCATGCTCATTGCACAAATAAGAAAAAGGCAGAAAAAATATCTGCTGCAATCATGAATGGTATACCAATTTTAACATAGATAAATATGCGTGATACACGCGTGTACGTGCCTCAATATGCGTGTACCTGCATAAATATGCGTAACACACGCATGTCCATGCATAAATATGCATAAATATGTATAAATATGCATAATATGCGTGTGTACAAGTATAAATATGCGTGATACAAGCGTGTACATGCATAAATATGCGTAACACACGTGTTTACATGCATAAATATGTATAATACGCGTGTGTACGTGAATAAATATGCGTAATACACATGAGTACATGCATAAATATGCGTAACACACAATTGTACATGCATAAATATGCGTGATACAAGCGTGTACATGCATAAATATGCGTAACACACACGTGTACGTGCATATATATGCGTAATACATGCGTGTATGTGTGTAATACACTCGTGTACGTGTGTAACATGGTGTGGTTGCATGTGGTTGCGCATACCAGCTGAAGATTTATTTGTGACATTCAATTTACCTTTTCACTGTGGACAACTGGATCCATCGGACTGGACTGGTGAGCTGATTTTGGTGATTCTCAGTGCTCATCTACAAAAACAAAAAAACACAAGGAAAGAGATTAAAAATGATAAGAGTTCTGTCTTCCAGGGTTTTGCAGATGTGGACATGATAATGATAATCATGCTCATTGCACAAATAAGAAAAAGAGGGAAAAACTATATGCTGCAATCATGAATGGTATACCAATTTTAACATAGATAAATATGCGTGATACACGCGTGTACCTGCATAAATATGCGTAACACACATGTGTACATGCATAAATATGCATAACACACGCATGTACTTGCATAAATATACGTAATACGTGTGTGTATGTACATACATATGCGTAACACACATGTGTACATGCATAAATATGCGAGATACGCATGTGTACGTGCATAAATATGCAAAATACACCTGCATAAATATGTGTAATACAAGTGTGTACGTGCATAAATATGTGTAATACACATGCATAGATATGTGTAATACACATGTGTATGTGCATTAATATGCGTAATACGAATGCATAAATATGCGTAATAAACGCGTGTTCATGCATTAATGTGTAATATGTTTTGTACAGTATGTACAAAAATCTGTGTACGTACATAGATATGTGTATTACAGGTGTGTAAGTACATATTATGTGTAATACACGTGTATGTACATTTTATGTGTAATACACGTGTGTACGTACATAAAAATGTGTAATACATTTGTGTATGTACATAAATATGTGTAATACATACGCATACATGCATATATATATGTTTAATACACGGGCGTACGTACATAAATATGTGTAATCCACGCGTGTACATACATAAATATGTGAAATCCACATGTGTACGTACATAAATATGTGTAATACCCGTGCATAAATATGTGTAAAACATATTCATAAATATGTGTAATATATGTGCATAAATATCCGTAATACAAGTGCATAAATATGCGTAATGCACACGTGTACGTGCATAAATATGCGTAATACACGCATGTACGTATATAAATATGTGTAATACACGTGCATAAATATGCATATTACACGAGTGTACGTGCACAAATGTGCGTAATACACGTGTATAGATATGCGTAATGCACACACGTACAGGCATATATATATGTGTAATACACGGGCAAGGAAATGTAATAAAAATGCAAGAAAATGTGTAACACACATGTGTACGTGCATAAGTATGTATAATAAACGTGCTTAAATATGTGTAATACACGCGCGTATGTGCATATATATGTGTAATACACAGGTGTACGTGCATAAATATACGTAATACACGCGTGTACGTGCATAAATGTGCGTAATACACGTGCATAAATATGCATATATATATGTGTATTACACGGGCAAAAAATTTAATAAGAATGCAAGAAAATGTGTAATACACATGTGCACGTGCATAAATATGCGGAATACACGCGTGTACGTGCATTAATATGTATAATTCACAAGTATAGGTACATAAATATGTGTAATACACGCGTGTACGTACATAAATATGTGTAATACACGTGTGTATGTGCATACATATGTGTAATACACGAGCATAAATATGTGTGATACAAATATGTACATGTATAAATATCTGTTAAACACACGTGTACGTGCATTTATATGTGCAATACACATGCATAAATATGTATAATACATGTGTGTATGTGCATAAATATGTGTAATGCACGTGTGTACGTACGTAAATATGTGTAATACATCGGCGTACGTGAATATATAGGTGTAATAAATCGGCGTACGTACACAAATATGTGTAATCCACGCGTGTACGTACATAAATGTGTTTAATACACGTGCATAAATATGTGTAATACACCGGTGTATGTACATTAATATGTGTAATACACACGTATAGGTACATAAATATGTGTGATCCACACGTGTACGTACATAAATATGTGAAATACACATGCATAAATATGTGTAATACACCAGTGTGTGTACATTAATATGTGTAATACACGTCTGTATGTCCATAAATATGTGTGATCCACACGTGTATGTACATAAATATTTGTAATACTCGTGCATAAATATGTGTATTACACCAGTGTATGTACATTAATATGTGTGATTCACGCGTGTACGTGCATAAATATGTGTAATACACATGCATAAATATGTGTAATACACCAGTGTATGTACATTAATATGTATAATACACGTGTGTATGTCCATAAATATGTGTAATACACCCGCGTACGTGCATATATATGTGTAATACACGGGCGTACGTACATAAATATGTGTAATCCACGCTTGTACGTACATAAAAATGTGTGATCCACGCGTGTACATACATAAATATGTGCAATACACGCGTGTATATGCATAAATATGCGTGATACGCATGTGTACGTGCATAAATATGCAAAATACACGTGTGTACATGCATAAATATGTTATACACGTGCATAAATATGCGGAATACGCTCGTGTACGTGCATAAATATGTGTAACACACGTGTGTACATGCATAAATATGTGTTATACACGTGTGTACGTTCATAAATATGCGTAATACACGTGCATTAATATGCGTAATGCACGCGTGTACGTGCATTAATATGCGTAATACACACATGTACGTGCATAAATATGTGTAATACACGTGTATCAATATGTGTAATACATGCGTGTACGTACATAAATATGTGTAATACAAGTGTGTAAGTACAGAAATATGTGTAATACACGGGATTACGTGCATAAATATGTGTAATACATGCGTGTACGTGCATAAATATGTGTATTACACGTGCATAAATATGTGTAATACACATGCATAAATATGTGGAATACACCAGTGTATGTACATTTATATGTGTAATACACGGGTTTACATGCAAGAAAATGTGTAACACACGTGTGTACGTGCATAAATATGTGTAATAAACGGGCTTAAATATGTGATATACACGTGTGCACGTACATAAATATGTTATACACGTGCATAAATATGTGGAATACGCTCGTGTACGTGCATAAATATGTGTAACACACGTGTGTACATGCATAAATATGTGTTATACACGTGTGTACGTTCATAAATATGCGTAATACACGTGCATAAATATGCGTAATGCACGCATGTACGTGCATAAATATGCGTAATACACACATGTACGTGCATAAATATGTTTAATACACGCATGTACGTGCATAAATATGCGTAATAAACGTGTGTACGTACATAAATATGTGTAGTACACATGCATAAATATGTGTAATACACGTGCATAAATTTGTGTAATACACGGAAATAAATATGTGTAATACACGTGTGTACGTGAATAGATATGAGTAATACATGCATGTACGTGCATATATATGCGTTATACATGCGAGTACGTGCATAAATATGCGTAATACATGCGTGTAAGTGCATAAATATGTTTAATAGACGTGTGTATGTACAGAAATATGTGTAATACACGTGTTTAATTATATAAATATGTGTAATACACGTGTACATATATAAATATGTGTAATACGAGTGTACTTGCATAAATATTTGTTATACACGTGCATAAATATGTGTAATACACGTACATAAATATGTGTAATACACGTACATAAAATATGTGTATTACAAGTATGTACGTGCATAAATATGTGTAATTCACGTGTGTACATATATAAATATGTGTAATACACGTGTTTAGGTGCATAAATATGCGTAATACACGCATGTACGTGCATAAATATGTGTAATACACACATGTACGTGCATACATATGCGTAATAAATGTGTGTACGTACATAAATATGTGTAATACACGTGTGTACGTACAATTTATGTGTAATACGTGTATATGTACATTTTATATGTAATCCACGTGTGTACATACATAAATATGTGTAATGCACACGAGTACGTACATAAATATGTGTAATACACTTGTGAATGTACATAAATACGTGTAATACACGTGCATAAAGACGTGTAATACACGTACATAAAATATGTGTATGACACATGTGTACGTGTATAAATATGTGTAATACACGTGCATAAATATGTGTAATACACCTACATAAAAAAATGTGTATTACACATGTGTACGTGCATAAATATGTGTAATACACGTGTGTACGTGCATAAATATGCGTAATACATGCATGCATGCGCATTAATATGTGTAATACACGCACGTACGTGCATAAATATGAGTAATAAACGCGTGTACGTGCACAAATATGTGTAATTGACGCATGTTTGTTCATATATATGTGTAATACTCATGTGTACGTAGATAAATATGTGTAATACATGCGCGTACATGCATAAATATTTGTTAAACACGTTTTTATGTACACAAATATGTGTTATACACGTGTCTACTTACATTATATGTGTAATACACGTGTGTACGTAAATAAATATGTTTAATACACGTGTGTACGTACATTTTATGTGTAATACGCGTGTACGTACATTTTATGTGTAATACACATGTGTACGTACATAAATATGTGTAATACACGTATCTACTTGCAAAAATACGTGTAATACATGTGTGTACGTACATAAATAAGCGTAATACACGTGCATAAATATGTGTAGTACACATGCATAAATATGTGTAATACACGTGCATAAATTTGTGTAATACACGGAAATAAATATGTGTAACACATGTACATAAAATATAAGTATAACACATGTGTACGTGCATAAATATGTGTAATACACGTGTGTAGGTGAATAGATATGCGTAATACATGCATGTACGTGCATAAATATACGTTATACATGCGTGTACGTGCATAAATATGCGTAATACATGCGTGTTAGTGCATAAATATGTTTAAAAGAAGTGTGTATGTACAGAAATATGTGTATTACACCTGTGTAATTATATAAATATGTGTAATACACGTGTACATATATAAATATGTGTAATACGAGTGTACGTGCATAAATATTTGTTATACACGTGCATAAATATGTGTAATACACGTACATAAATATGTGTAATACACGTACATAAAATATGTGTATTACAAGTATGTACGTGCATAAATATGTGTAATACACGTGTGTACGTACATTTTATGTGTAATACGTGTATATGTACATTTTATATGTAATCCACGTGTGTACATACATAAATATGTGTAATGCACACGAGTACGTACATAAATATGTGTAATACACTTGTGAATGTACATAAATATGTGTTATACACGTGTGTACTTACATAAATATGTGTAATACACTTGTGAATGTACATAAATATGTGTTATACACGTGTGTACTTACATTATATGTGTATTACACGTGCATAAAGACGTGTAATACACGTACATAAAATATGTGTATGACACGTGTGTACGTATATAAATATGTGGAATACAAGTGTGTACGTGCATAAATATGTTTAATAAACGTGAATAAATACATGTAATACGCGTGTGCACGTGCATAAATATGTGTTATACACGTGCATAAATATGTGGAATACACGCGTGTACGTGCATAAATATGTGTAATACACGTGCATAAATATGTGTAACACACGTATATAAATATGCGTAATACACATGCATAAATATGCGTGTACGTGAATAGATATCCGTAATACACACATGTACGTGCATAAATATGCGTAATACATGCCTGTACGTGCATAAATATGCGTTATACATGCGTGTACGTGTATAAATATGCGTAATACATGTGTGTACGTGCATAAATATGCGTTATACATGCGTGTACGTGTATAAATATGCGTAATACATGTGTGTACGTGCATAAATATGTGTAATACACGTACATAAATATGTGTAATACACGTACATAAAATATGTGTATTACAAGTATATACGTGCATAAATATGTGTAATACACGTGTGTACGTACATTTTATGTGTAATACGTGTATATGTACATTTTATATGTAATCCACGTGTGTACATACATAAATATGTGTAATGCACACGAGTACGTACATAAATATGTGTAATACACTTGTGAATGTACATAAATATGTGTTATACACGTGCATAAATATGTGTAATACACGTACATAAATATGTGTAATACACGTGTGTACATACATAAATATGTGTAATGCACACGAGTACGTACATAAATATGTGTAATACACTTGTGAATGTACATAAATATGTGTTATACACGTGTGTACTTACATTATATGTGTATTACACGTGCATAAAGACGTGTAATACACGTACATAAAATATGTGTATGACACGTGTGTACGTATATAAATATGTGGAATACAAGTGTGTACGTGCATAAATATGTTTAATAAATGTGCATAAATACATGTAATACGCGTGTGCACGTGCATAAATATGTGTTATACACGTGCATAAATATGTGGAATACACGCGTGTACGTGCATAAATATGTGTAATACACATGCATAAATATGCGTATTACACGTGCATAAATATGTGTAAAACACGTATATAAATATGCGTAATACACATGCATAAATATGCGTGTACGTGAATAGATAACCGTAATACACACATGTACGTGCATAAATATGCGTAATACATGCCTGTACATGCATAAATATGCGTTATACATGCGTGTACGTGCATAAATATGCGTAATACATGTGTGTACGTGCATACATATGCGTAATAAATGTGTGTACGTACATAAATATGTGTAATACACGTGTGTACGTACATTTTATGTGTAATACGTGTATATGTACATTTTATATGTAATCCACGTGTGTACATACATAAATATGTGTAATGCACACGAGTACATACATAAATATGTGTAATACACTTGTGAATGTACATAAAAATGTGTTATACACGTGTGTACTTACATTATATGTGTAATACACGTGCATAAAGACGTGTAATACACGTACATAAAATATGTGTATGACACGTGTGTACGTGCATAAATATGTTTAATAAACGTACATAAATACGTGTAATACGCGTGTGCACGTGCATAAATATGTGTTATACACGTGCATAAATATGTGGAATACACGCGTGTACGTGCATAAATATGTGTAATACACGTGCATAAATATGCGTAATACACGTGCATAAATATGTTTAATACACGTATATAAATATGCGTAATACACACGCATAAATATGCGTGTACGTGAATAGATATCCGTAATACACACATGTACGTGCATAAATATGCGTAATACATGCCTGTACGTGCATAAATATGCGTTATACATGCGTGTACGTGCATAAATATGCGTAATACATGCGTGTAAGAGCATAAATATGTTTAATAGACGTGTGTACGTACATTTTATGTGTAATACGTGTATATGTACATTTTATTTGTAATCCACGTGTGTACATACATAAATATGTGTAATGCACACGACTACGTACATAAATATGTGTAATACACTTGTGAATGTACATAAATATGTGTTAAACACGTGTGTACTTATATAAATATGCGTAATACACGCGTGTACGTGCATAAATATGCGTAATACACGCATGTACGTACATAAATATGTGTAATACACGCATGTACGTGCATACATATGCGTAATAAACGTGTGTACGTACATAAATATGTGTAATACACGTGTGTACGTACATTTTATGTGTAATACGTGTATATGTACATATATATGTGTTATACACATGTGTACATACATAAATATGTGTAATGCACACATGTACGTGCATAAATATGCATAATACACGCGCGTACGTGCATAAATATGCATAATACAAACGTGTACGTGCATAAATATGTATAATGCACGTATGTACGTGCATAAATATGTGTAATACACGTGTGTATGTATATAAATATGTGTAATACACGTGTGTACATGCATAAATATGCGTAATACACACGCCTACATACATAAATATGTGTAATACACGTGTGTATGTACATAAAGATGTGTAAAACATGTGTGTACGTACATAAATATGTGTTTTACACGTTTATGTATATATATATATGTGTCATACAAGTGTACTTACATATATATGTGTAATACTCGTGTGTACGTACATAAATATGTGTAATACATGCGCATACATGCATATATATATGTGTAATACACGTGTGTACATGCATAAATATTTGTTAAACACGTGTGTACATATATAAATATGTGTTATATTCGTGTGTATGTGCATAAATATGCGTAATACACTCGTGTACGTGAATAAATATGCGTATTACTTGCATGTATGTGCATAAATATGTGTAATACACACACGTAGGTGCATAATTATGTGTATTGCACGTGTGTACGTGCATAAATATGTGTAATGCACGTGTGTACGTACATAAATATGTGTAATACACGTGTGTAAGTATATTTTATGTGTAATACATGTGTGTACGTACATTTAATGTGAAATATACGTGCTTACGTAAATAAATATTTGTTATACACGTGTGTACGTACATTTAACGTGAAATACATGTGAGTACATACATAAATGTGTAATACACATGTATATGTACATAAATTTGTGTAATATACGTGTGTACGTACATAAATATGTGTAATACACGCGTGTATGTACATAAATATGTGTAATACACGTTTGTAAGTATATTTTATGTGTAATACACGTGCGTACGTACATAAATATGTGTAATACACGCGTGTATGTGCATAAATATGTGTAATACACGAATGTATGTACATAAATATGTGTAATACACGTTTGTAAGTATATTTTATGCGTAATACACGTTTGTAAGTATATTTTATATGTAATACACGTGCGTACGTACATAAATATGTGTAATACACACGTGTACGTGCATAAATATGTGTAATGTACATGTGTACGTGCATAAATATGTGTAATACTCGTGTGTAAGTATATTTTATGTGTAATACACGTGTGTACGTACATTTTATGTGAAATACACGTTCGTAGGTACATAAATACGTGTAATACACGTGTGTATAAACATAAAAATGTGTAATACACATGTGTACGTGCATAAATATAAGAAATACACCCGTGTACGTGAATAAATATGCGTAATACACACATCTACGTGCATAAATATATGTAATACACGCACGTATGTACATTTTATGTGTAATACATGTGCGTACGTACATAAATATGTTTAATACACGTGTGTACGTGCATAAATATGTGTAATACACGCGTGTATGTACATAAATATGTGTAATACACGTTTGTAAGTATATATCATGTGTAATACACAAGTAAGTATATACTCGCTGTCAGCCCCAGAAAGAAAAGCCATAGAGGACTACATAAACGACTCACTGGCCACCGGCATAATCCGTCCATCATCTTCTGCCGCGGGAGCAGGATTCTTCTTTGTCGGAAAGAAGGATGGCTCTCTCCGTCCGTGCATCGATTACCGGGGCTTGAACGACATTTCAGTGAAGAATCGTTATCCTCTACCCCTACTCTCCTCTGCCTTTGAACTGCTGCAAGGGGCCACAGTGTTCACCAAGCTAGACCTGCGGAATGCCTACCATCTGGTGCGGATGAGAGAGGGTGACGAGTGGAAGACTGCGTTCAACACTCCAACAGGACACTACGAATATCTCGTCATCCCGTTCGGTCTCACCAATGCCCCGGGAGTGTTCCAGGCGCTGGTAAACGACATCCTCAGAGACATGCTCAATAAGTTTGTTTTCGTTTACCTTGACGACATTTTGATCTTTTCAAAAACTCAGACAGAACACACTCACCATGTCCAGTTGGTGCTACGCTGGTTGCTGGAGAACTCTCTCTTCGTGAAGGCAGAGAAGTGCGAGTTCCACGCCAAGTCTGTCTCATTCCTGGGTTATGTGGTGACCGAAGGCAGCGTTCAAATGGATCCTGCAAAGGTGTCTGCTGTGGTGTCGTGGCCGGTTCCAGAGACCCGTAAGATACTGCAGCAGTTCCTGGGGTTCGCCAACTTTTAAAGAGCTAACCGGAGGAGGACCCCAGCACCAGTTTACCATGTCGGACAGAAGGTCTGGTTGTCGGCTCGAGATATACCACTGCGGGTGGAGTTGCGGAAACTGGCGCCTCGCTTCATTGGACCCTTTCCAATACAGAGGGTCATCAGCCCTACGGCAGTCCGACTACTGCTACCCAAGACCATGAAGGTACATCCCACCTTCCACGTCTCCAAGCTCAGACCTGTACATGAGAGCCCACTGGTCCCAGCAGCACCACCGCCTCCTCCTCCGCGCTTCCTCAACGGTGGCCCCGTCTACACGGTCCGGCGACTGCTCCGCTCTCGACTAAGGGGTAGGGGCATCCAATATCTGGTGGACTGTGAGGGTTATGGTCCTGAAGAGAGGTCTTGGGTTCCCGCTGGAAGAATTGTGGATCCGGCCCTCATCACGGAATTCCATCACCAACACCCTGACCAGCCATCTCTCCGACGGGGTCGGCGCAGGGCTTCTTGCCATGTAGATCCACTTCCAGGCCCTGCTGCCTCTGCTCCGGTGTCTAGTCCTGACCCTGAACCTGGTTCTGAGCTGGGGCCCTCGGATGTCGAGTCTTCTGATGGAGACGGTGCCGCTGAGAATATGGACTCTGACCGCTCAGAGGAATTCTGACCCTCCGCCGGCTTCCCCTCCTCCCGCCCGGCTTGGTGGTGTTTCTTGGGGACTTCTGGAGCCGTACCTTGGGGGGGGGGGGGGGGTCCTGTCATGAGCCCTCTCCCTGCCTGGTAACACCACTAATTGTTTTCAATTACCTCCACCTGTCTCTGCTCCTCCCTCGTTAACTTACCAGCTGCACTGCATTTACTACTCATCATGCCCTGTATAGAAAGCCCTGTTTTTCAGTCCACACTTGTCAGATCATCTGCAAGCCTACATCGGAAATCCTGCCTGCCTGCCTGCCTGCCTACCAGTCTGCTTTCAACTCTGACTCCTGATCTGTGATCTGTTACTACTACTCTGATCTCCAGCCCCGGTAAACCCGACTTGCCTTCCGCCTTACGACTACGAGTTTAGAATATCCCTGAACTGTACTACTGCCGTGCCTCATTCGGCCCTGTTGTGTGAAAATTGCGCTCCTGGGTCCTACAGGATACATAAATGTACATAAATAAAAATGTGTAAAACATTTGTATATGTACATTTTATGTGTAATACGTGTGTACGTATATAAATATGTGTAATGCACGTGTGTACATGCATAAATATGTGTAATACACGTGTGTACGTTCATAAATATGTGTAATACACGCGTGTATGTACATAAATATGTGTAATACACGTTTGTAAGTTTATTTTATGTGTAATACATGTGCGTACATACATAAATATGTGTAATACACGCATGTACGTGCATAAATATGTGTAATACACACGTGTACATGCATAAATATGTGTAATGCACACGTGTACGTACATAAATATGTGAAATACAAGCGTGTACTTGCATAAATATATTACGAACATAAATATGTGTAATACACGTGTGTACGTATATTTTATGTGTAATACACATGTGTACGTACATAAATATGTGTAATACGAGTGTGTACGTATATAAATATGTGTAATACACGTGCATAAATATGTGTAATACACGTGTATAAATATGTGTAATACACGTACGTACAATATGTGTAATACACGTGTACGTATATAAATATGTGTCATACGAGTGTACGTGCATAAAGATGTGTAGTACACCTGCATAAAATATGTGTATTACACATGTGTACGTGCATAAGTATGCGTATAACATGCGTGTACGTGCATAAATATGTGTAATACACTCATGTACGTACATAAATATGTGTAAGACACGTGTGTACGTACATAAATATGTGTAATACACATGTGTAGGTACATAAATATATGTAATACACGTTTACGTATATATGTGTAATACCCGTGTGTACATTCTTAAATATTTGTTAAACACGTGTGTACATACATAAATATGTGTTATACACATGTGTACTTACATTATGTGTAATACAGTTGTGTACATGAATAAAAATGTGTAATACACGTGTGTATGTACATTTTATGTGTAATATGTGTGTACGTACATAAATATGTGTATTACACGCGTGTATGTACATAAATATGTGTAATACACGTTTGTAAGTATATTTTATGTGTAATACATGTTTGTAAGTATATTTTATGTGTAATACACGTGCGTATGTACATAAATATGTGTAATGCACGTGTGTACGTGCATAAATATGTGTATTGCACGTATGTACGTTCAGAAATATGTGTAATACATATGTGTAATACAGATGTAAATAGATATGTGTAATACACGTTTGTAAGTGTATTTTATGTGTAATACATGTGCGTACGTACATAAATATATGTAATGAACGCGTGTACGTGCATAAATATGTGTAATACACGTTTGTAAGTATATTTAATGTGTAATAGACGTGCGTACGTATATAAATATGTGTAATACACGTATGTACGTGCATAAATATATGTATTGCACGTGTGTATGTGCATAAAGATGTGTAATGCACTTGTGTACGTACATAAAAATGTGTAATACACGTATGTACATGTATAAGTATGTGTAATACACACGCCTACATACATAAATATGTGTAATACGAGTGTACGTACATATATATGTGTAATACGAGTGTGTACGTACATAAATATGTGTAATACACACGCGTACATGCATATATATGTGTAATACACGTGTCTACATGCATAAGTATTTGTTAAACAGATGCGTACGTACATAAATATGTGTTATACACGTGTACTTACATTATATGTGTAATACAGGTGTGTACGTAAATAAAAATGTGTAATACACGTGTGTACGTACATAAATATGTGTAATACACATGTCACCTGTGTACGTACATTTTATGTGTAATACGTGTGTACGTACATTTTATTTTTAATCCACGTGTGTACATACATAAATATGTGTAATGCACATGTGTATATGCATAAATATGTGTAATACACGTGTGTACGTTCATAAATATGTGTATTACACGTGTGTACGTGCATAAATATGTGTAATACACATATGTACGTGCATAAATATGTGTAATACACATGTGTATGTACTTCAATATGTGTAATACACATGCATAAATATGTGTAATACACGTGCATAAATATGTGTAATTCGAGTGTACGTACATATATATGTGTAATACATTCGCGTACATGCATTGATATTTGTATAGACATTAATGTGTTATACACGTGTGTACTTAAATTATATGTGTAAGGCACGTGTGTACGTAAATAAGTATGTGTAATACACATATGTACGTGCATAAATATGTGTAATACACTCATGTACGTACATAAATATGTGTAATACACGTGTGTACGTACATAAATATGTGTAATACACATGTGTAGGTACATAAATATGTGTAATGCACGTGTGTACGTGCATAAATATGTGTAATACACGTGTGTATGGACTTAAATGTGTGTAATACACGTTGTTTACGTACCTAAACATGTGTAATACACGTGTACGTACATAAATATGTGTAATACGAATGTACGTACATATATATGTGTTATACACGTGTGTACGTGCATAAATATGTGTAATACACGCATGTACGTGCATACATATGCGTAATACACGTGTGTACATGCATAAATATGCGTAATACACGCATGTACGTACATAAATATGTGTAATACACATATGTACGTGCATAAATATGTGTAATACACGTGTGTATGTACGTAAATATGTGTAATACACGTGTGTACGTGCATAAATATGTGTAATACACGTGTACGTACATAAATATGTGTAATACGAGTGTACGTACATATATATGTGTTATACACGTGTGTACTTACATTATATGTGTAATACACGTGTGTACGTGCATAAATATGGGTAATACACGTGTGTACGTACATTTTATGTGTAATACGTGTGTACGTGCAAAAGAATGTGTAATACACGAATGTACGTGCATAAATATCGTAATACACGCGTGTACATGCATAAATATGCGTAATACACGCGTGTACATGCATAAATATGCGTAATACACGTGTGTACGTACATAAATATGTGTAATACACACGTGTACGTGCATAAATATGTATAATAGACCCATATTTGTAAAAATATATGTGTAATATACTTCTGTACGTACATAAATATGTGTAATACACGCATGTACGTGCATAAATATGCGTAATATACGCGTGTACTTGCATTAATATGTGTAATACACGCGTGTATGTACATAAATATGTGTAACACACGTTTGTAAGTATATTTTATGTGTAATACACGTGTGTACGTACATAAATATGTGTAATACACATGTGTAGGTACATAAATATGTGTAATGCACGTGTGTACGTGCATAAATATGTGTAATACACGTGTGTATGGACTTAAATGTGTGTAATACACGTTGTTTACAAACCTAAACATGTGTAATACACGTGTACGTACATAAATATGTGTAATACGAATGTACGTACATATATATGTGTAATACACGCATGTACGTGCATAAATATGCGTAATATACGCGTGTACTTGCATTAATATGTGTAATACACGCGTGTATGTACATAAATATGTGTAACACACGTTTGTAAGTATATTTTATGTGTAATACATGTTTGTACGTATATTTAATGTGTAATAGACATGCGTACGTATATAAATATGTGTAATACACATGTGTACGTACATAAATATGTGTAATACACGTGTGTACGTACATAAATATGTGTAATACACGCGTGTATCTACATAAATATGTGTAACACACGTTTGTAAGTATATTTAATGTGTAATAGACGTGCGTACGTATATAAATATGTGTAATACACGCGTGTACGTGCATAGATATGTGTAATGCACGCGTGTACGTGCATAAATATGTGTAATACACGCGTGTACGTGCATAATTCTGTGTAATACACGTGTGTACGTGCATAAATATGTGTATTGCACGTGTGTATGTGCATAAATATATGTAATGCACTTGGGTACGTACATAAAAATGTGTAATACACGTATGTACATGCATAAATATGTGTAATACACATGCCTACATACATAAATATGTGTAATACGAATGTACGTACATAAATATGTGTAATACGAGTGTGTACGTACATAAATATGTGTAATACACGCGCATACATGCATATATATGTGTTATACACATGTGTACGTACATAAATATGTGTAATACACGTGTGTACGTACATAAATATGTGTAACACACATGCGTAAATATGTGTAGTACACGTGCATCAATATGTGTAATACACGTGCATAAATATGTGTAATACACGTACATAAAATATGTGTATTACACGTGTGTACGTGCATAAATATGTTTAATACACGTACATAAATATGTGTATTACACGTGTGTACATGCATAAATATGCGTAATGCATACGTGTACGTGAATAAATATGCGTAATACACGCATGTACGTGCATAAATATGTATAATACACGCATATACGTGCATAAATATGCGTAATACACACGTGTACATGCATAAATATGTATAATAGACGCATGTACGTACTATAATATGTGTAATACACGTGTGTACGTACATTTTATGTGTATTACATGTATACGTACATTTTATTTGTAATCCACGTGTGTACATACATAAATATATGTAATACACATTTATGTATATAAATGTGTCATACGAGTGTACTTATATATATATGTGTAATACTCGTGTGTACGTACATAAATATGTGTAATACACGCACGTACGTACATAAATATGTGTAATACATGCGCGTACATGCATATATATGTGTAATACATGTGTGTACATGCATAAATATTTGTTAAACACGTGTGTACGTTCATAAATATGTGTAATACATGCGTGTATGTACATAAATATGTGTAATATATGCGTTTACGTGCATAGATATGTGTAATACACATGTGTATGTACATAAATATGTGTAATACACGTTTGTCAGTATATTTTATGTGTAATACACGTGCGTACGTACATAAATATGTGTAATACACGCGTGTACGTGCATAAATATGTGTAATGCACGTGTGTACGTACATAAATGTGTAATACACGTGTGTATGTGCATAAATATGTGTATTACACGTGTGTATGTACATAAATGTGTAATACACGTGTGTAAGTATATTTGTAAGCAGAATTCACCCGTGTGTGTGTGGCGTCCACTTTACATCTGGTAAGAGCTCATGCTAAAGCTATGTTTTCAATGTTTATGTTAAACATTTGTGCTTATAATATACCCGAACACTGTAAGACCTCACCTCACTCACAAACCACGGCTTGAGCGGTGTATCTCGAGCTCTATGCGAGTGATTTACACAGGCATGGACGAGCACCCTGTCATCTTTCAGTGGTTTGGTAAAAAGACTACCAACCCATCCAGAAACAAAGAAATTATTATTATTATTATTACGTTGGTTGCCCACGACGTTTGTAGCACAAGGTAGTTCACAATATCCGGATATTCAATCAGCGGTAATGACTCCAAATCCTTAATATAATCTGACGGCTTTAGCGTGTACGAGTCAAGGCCGCAAATTTGGACTTTTTCTCTGAATCTTGCCTTTGCAGAAGACTTCAGAGTCAAAATACTTTGAAGAAGTCGGAGTTGTATTGTTGTAGTTGTTCGCTTTAGACGCCATTGTTGATTTGTTATCCAACCAATATGGAGTCTCACGCATATGTCACACAGTTTTGTCACGTGTTTGCACATTACCTATGCCCGAACACTGAGAACACCGAACACCTTACTTTTCGACACCAGGAGAAGCGGTCTTTTTTTGGCCGGGGTAAAATCCATATCGCTGACTGGTAAATAAGGCACTTTCTTTACATTTGATGGCAGCCATTTGCTCTTTTCTTCTGTGCATGTTTTTGTTTAGCTTATTCTTGAGCCTACTTCACTTGCAAAAAGCAAAGCACCAATGTGAGAACATGCTTCGCTTACTCCAGCCATACAATCAAAGTGTGCGAGGATAACATCGCCGCTCTTCTTACTCACAAACCACGGCTTGAGTGGTGTATCTCGAGCTCTTTGAGAGTGAATTACACGAGCACCCTGTCATCTTTCACTGGTTTGGTAAGAAGACTACCAACCCAGCCAGAAACAAAGAAATTATAAGCAGCTAAGCTCTTGTATGCCTTCATTTGTGCGTTGGTTGCCCACAACGTTTGTAGCACAAGGTAGTTCACAATATCCGGATATTCATTTGTCGGTAATGAATCTAAATGCTCAATGTAATCCGATGGCTTTAGCATGTACGGGTCACGGCCGCAAATTTGGACTTTTTCTCTGAATCTTGCCTTTGCAGAGGATTCCAGTCAAAATACTTTGAAGTCGTCGGAGTTGTTGTTCGCTTTAGACGCCATTGTTGATTTGTTATCCAACCAACATGGTCGCACGCATACGTCACAGTTTTGTTACGTGTTTGCACACTACCTGATACCTGACTACGGTGAATTTATACCGCTAGATTGGACTGGCTCGTTGCAGGGACACACGCTCAGGGTTGAGTTTTTTATGCACTTTTAATTGTTTTTATGGCGGTCTTTTCATTTTATTTCGTCATATTTATCCCACCACACTTTGAAAGCCGATCCGTGAACATATTGTCTTACATGAAACCGGTCCGTGTCGCAAAAAAGGTTGGGGACCGCTGTTAGAGGGTATTTGGCCCTGAGATTTTGGATTGGTCTTTGGTGTGCCTTGGCCACAAAACGTTTGAAAACCACTGCCTTAAGGACATAAAAACTTGGATGTCCTGCAACTCTTTGATGTTAAACAGACAAAGCTGAAATTATCATACTTGGCCCCAAACACCTCTGAAACACATTTTATAATGACACGGTAACTCTGGATGGTATTTATTTGGCTTCCAGCACAAACCGTAAGGAATCTCTACCTTATAAACCAACTAGAGCATTGTGAGTCATCCCCGGAGGTTCTGTGTCTATCATGTGGCAGGTTGCCACTGATAAAGTTACATCTGGATCATGAATCCTAGCTGTGCCTGCTGCCCTGATCCTGCCTAATCAGTCACGAGATGCCTGGAGTGCAGCATTGGGCTAAGAGCATGCTGATTACAAATGTCTACTATGATCCACTGTTCATTTCAGTGTTAGCATGTAAATTAGCACTTAACGCAGTGTGGCTGAGGCGAATGCAGTTTGTTTATATCTGCAAAATGTAAGTACAGATTACAATAATGTGCCCTTTTAGTTTAATTTTAACATGATCAGACAGAAAAACAAATGCATGCACTAATTCTACCAACCATTATCAAACCAATGTCATTTCAGACTTTTATTAGAAAAGACAGCAAGTTATCTTGGCCCATAATTTTCACTCCAGTAATATGATCTCCTCCCCCCCAAAAAAGGAAAACAAATCCTTCCCCCAAACTCTATTCGACAAGCTACCTCATTGCCCCCTTCATATGTAGAGCACAATGGATCACTATCAGGCAAGCATGTAGCAACTACCACATTACATAGAGCAGTTCACGGCAGAAACAAAACTTCCTTCTGGAGGGGAATGCCTCTGCTAGGCTCATAAATCACCTCACTCTTCCTCCGTTGTCTGAAATGAGAAGTAAACTAAGGCCTTATCCTCTATTGTGCAATTTCAAAATCCATATCCACTTGTTTCTAGTTTAACTTGTAAAAGAATGTATTTACATTCAGTTACATCAAATAAGAGACGAATAAACTAAAGGTTAATCTAATCTACACACACACACACACACACACACCATTTTCTGTCCTTCAACCCCAATAGTCACTGCTACCTTAGAATGATATCCACTGGCCTAAACAAGCCCGTTTAAAAAAATGTCAGAGGACTTAACACAAGGGTCTAACAAGTCTCTTTAGGCCTTGTGTTAAATGAAAAATCATATATCATAATTCTCAGAGTACTGCAGATTCAATTTTACAGATTAAGAATCAAGTTTAATTAATTAAACCAAATCTTATTTCCAAAGTTCTGCATTGGTTTAGAACTTTTACGAGTGAACCCAGGACAACGGAGAAGTGACAAGTTTCTGACATAAGAAGGCCAATACATTTAAAGATTTTTATACAATATCTTTCCACTTCCACATTGCTATGAGCATCTACATGATGTAGACGGAGTAGGGCTGTCCTCTGTACCAAAACTCAAACAGTGTACAAGCTTTTGAACTCTGCTCAACTGGTACAAGAACAAAAAGTTTTTAGAGCCATTAACAAGCTGAAGTGCTTCAGATGATGGAGCCAAAGAACATGAAACCTATATGACGTCTTGAACACAAAGAGAATTTGCCTCAGAATGTAAATTAACAGCTTTGTAAAAATAAACATACATGACATTGTTTTTGAGACAAGTAAATTACAAACAGACATGGAGGAGCCTACACTGACATTTATCTTTTCACAAGAGAATTTTACTGCCAAAACACAGTAGAATAATATATTATCGTGAGAATGACTAAGATACAGCTCGTTACTCAAGATTGATACCCTCCCCACCCGGTCCACCGTTGTCATGGAAACACGCTGACACAAGTGAAAAGATCTACTGCTGGCCTTCTTTCTTCTCTCCTTCTGATGAGCTTGAGCCGCTGCTGCTGCCGCTGCTGCCACCGCTGCTGCTACTGCCGCTGCTGCTACTGCTACTGCCGCTGCTGCTACTACTGCCACTGTCCCGCTCTGCTGCCATCTTCAGGAGGTAAGAAACATGCACGTCAGACTGAAGCTGCCAACATTATATTTTACACCTGTTCATTTTAACACTTATGTATAAGGTCAGTAAGAATTGTGTAATTTGGTATCATAGGTACTAAAATGAAGGCAGTGTACAATTGGTTCCAAACTATTTTTACAAATGATCGCTAGTATAACCCAGAGTCTCTTTCAAATCAAGTCTGCTGAACATTCAAAAATGTCTACAGGCAAGCATAATAAATAAATAGAAATGAAACAATTACTCGATTAGTTAGTCTGCAGATTAATAAAGTATTTGTTAGTTGCAACCCTAAATAAGTATAAAGTTTAAATGGAGCAATTCTTACTAGGAAATTCACATTTTCCCCATAATTTAGTACAAAATTACAAAGCTCTTTCCTGGAAGCTTCTTCAGGAATAATTTGGAAATTACAGAACAGAGTTACTCTGAAGGTGTTTTTTTTGCACACATTCCTACCTTTTTGTAGGCCATTTCAAAGAGTTTAAGTGAGGCCTGCTGCAGGTTGGTGGCCGCCTGTTTGATGTTCTCTCCCGTCTCCGAGTCCTTGTTGGCCAGAAGATCCCTAACCTTTGAGATCTCCTCCTTCAGCTTGGTGCACTGCGAGTGGATGATAGGAGAGGAAACATGAATGAATAAAGCTGGGTCGTGTGTAAAAACATGAGCAGTACATTCTGGAGGATCACCAATAATAATAATAATAATAATAATAATAATAATGCAGACAGTGTTATGCATTTATGGCCATGTTGGCAGGATACTTCTCATTATGTGGTTGACCCTTCTATTTCCCTATCATTCTTTCAGACGACTAGATAAATGTTACCACACATCTTAATAATTTCATCCATGAAGCAAGGTTTAGTACAACTAGAAATTTCAATTAACAAAATTACATTTTTTTCAAACAAGAACATTTTCAGCGCAAACTTTCGGAGTACACTAAAAACAAAGATATAAATTTGACCTCATCAGCAGGAAGCTGGTCCTTGAACTCCTCCATCTTGGATTCTGTGTCATGGACGATACCCTCAGCCATGTTGACGGCCTCCACACGGTCCTATGCACAATCAGATGAGGTTTAAAACCACACTGCACAAAATCAGTTAATGATAATTAATATGTAGAACGATTGAAACTTCAATAATCTGAAAGATTTTTATTTAAATAAATGGCGTGGCGTCAGTCACTGCGTGAGGAAACACAATGTGGATTGAGCCTATGGCCCACTGATGAAAGTAGATTTCAAAGACGCCATAATATGTTACTGCTAATGCAAACTGAACATTTCCTACTGCCAAACACCACAATAAAATTATTTAACTGGAAAAGCAATATGCTTGTCGGTGAGCACTGAACGATATCGTTCCATCAAAAATGCAATCTATAAAACACTTTGACGGCAGATGAGTTTGAAATATGTCGGGGAGTAATGACGAGTCAGGAGCAGCTATAGTGAGCTGGTAGATGAAGAGCTGCAAACCTTCAACTTCTCAAGTCAGGTAACAAACTACTTTCGCAGTTTGCAAACTAATGCTGTGTGCAGCATTAAACAGATCATGGTTGCTCACAGAATGATGAAAAAAAAATAAAAATAGGCCAACAATTGTCTCATATCTTTCTTACAAAAATAAAATAAATGCAATGTTTGCCCCAGCGTCGGGATACACAGCAGGCCGTTGGACCTGTGTAACGGCAGCAATACAAAATTTGCAGTTCCCCGGGATTAGACCATTGGGGTTTGTTGCTAACCTAATTGCTAACTGAAGCTCCTCAGTGTTCCGGGGCTGGTTACCGCTCTAAGCTCAGCGGCTGTATTAAGCTAGTCATTGCAGCGGTTCTTTTTCTCCCTCTGTACTGAGGGCAGACTGGTGATACACTGACTCACTATCACCTCTAGAGGAACAAGTGCAATTACAAGACAGGAAGCCATGGCTAGTCAGTCAGCATGCCAATTTCAGTAGATACACTATATGGACAAAAGTATTGGGCCACTTGTCTTAACCATTGAATTCAGGTTTCATTCAGTCCCATTGCAGTGGGTGTATAAAATCAAGCACCTAGCCATGTAGCCTTTACAAACATGTGTGAAAGAATGGCTCGTTCTAAAGAGCTCACTGAATTCGAACGTGGTTCTGTAATAGAATTCCACGATCAACTGCAAGTGGTATTATTGCAAAGTGGAAACGTTTAGGAACCACAGCAACTCAGCCACAAAGTGGCAGACCACGTAAAGTTACAGAGCGGGTCGCAGAGTGCTGAGGCGCATAGTCCGTAAAAGCGGGCAAAGCTCTGCTGACTCAATAACTGCAGAGTCAGCACCAAAACTGTGTGCCTGGAGCTTCATGGCATGGGTTTCCGTCGCCGAGTAGCTGCATGCAAGCCTTACATCACCAAGCACAATGCCAAGCTTCGGCTGGAATGGTGTAAAGCACGGCGCCACTGGACTCTAGAGCAGTGGAAACATGTTCTGTGGAGTGACGAATCACGCTTCTCTATCTGGCAGTCTGATGGACGAGCTTGGCGAATGCCAGGAGAACGTTACCTGCCTGACTGTAAAGTTTGGTGGAGGAGAGATAATGCTATGGGGTTGTTTCTCTGGGGTTGGCCGAGGCCTCTTAGTTCCAGTGAAGGGAAATCTTAATGCTTCATCTTACCAAGTCATTTTGGACAATTCTAGGCTTCCAACTTTGTGGAAAGTTTGGGGAAGAAGGGTTATGTTCCAACATGACTGTGCCCCAGTGCCCAAAGCAAGGTCCATAAAGGCACGGTGTGATGAGTTTGGTGTGGAAGAACTTGACTGTCCTGCACAGAGCTCTGACCTCAACCCCATTAAACACCTTTGGGATGAACTAGAACAGAGATTGAGAGCCGGGCCCTCTCGTCCCACAACAGTGTTTGACCTCACTAATGCTCTTCTGGATGAACGTGCACAGACACCCTCGACACCCTCCAAAATGTTGTAGAAAGCCTTCCAGAAGAGTGGGAGCTGTTATAGCGGCAAAGGGGGACCAACTTCATATTAATGCCTATGAATTTGCAATGGGATGTCATAAAAGCTCCTGGAGGTGTAATGTGTAGGTGGCCCAATACTTTTGTCCATATAGTGTACTATACAGTGTACTGTAACTAGGGTATCGCCAAATCAACCTGGACTGCCACTTTATAATGCATAGACTCATTATTACGGTGTTAATCCACTTCACTGTTTCCAGTCTTTACCTTTCTCCTCCTGTCCTCCTCTGCGTACTTCTCAGCATTCTTGACCATGTTCTCGATGTCGTCTTTACTGAGACCTCCTGATGACTGGATCACAACTGAGGACAGTGCAGAGAGACACTCAACATACAGCAGTTTGACATTTATATCTGCAAATTGAAACTAATGAGTTATTTCAGACACATTGAGCCAAGCTCCCAAAATGCTGTTCTAAAACCAATTTCAATTTCATTAATAAACCTTTGGATTAAAACCAAATATTCAGTGTAGTGGAACAACATTGTTGCCAAGCTTATCGACTATTCCCTAGACATAACCGTATGGTCCTCAGTGGTTATAGCTACATGCATAAACATTAGCATGGAGAATTCAATCATGTGAACAGAATGCTTAAGTTGTTAATGCATCTTCAGCCCAATAGATGACACTTACTCTGCTGTTCTCGGCCTGTTCCCTTGTCCTTGGCAGAGACGTGGACGATGCCATTGGCGTCAATGTCGAAGGTGACCTCAACCTGAGGAACACCGCGAGGGGCGGGGGGGATTCCCACCAGAGTGAACTGACCTAGTACCTTGTTGTCTGCAGCCATCTCTCTCTCTCCCTGACACACCTTGATCTCTACCTGAGTCTGTCCATCAGCTGCTGTGGAGAACACCTGGAGGGAGCATAGAGGTACTTCAGCACATGTTTACACTTGCCAACAGCTTTTTATTTTTGTTATGGAAAGAGTCAAATAGCTCACTATAAAGCAAAATCAATTCTCACACCGGCACCGTTTCTTTCAGTACCTGACTCTTCTTGGTGGGAATTGTAGTGTTCCTGTTGATGAGTTTGGTGAAGACTCCGCCCAGGGTCTCAATACCAAGAGACAGTGGTGTCACGTCCAACAGCAGCACATCAGTGACATCGCCGGCCAAAACACCACCCTGGATGGCTGCTCCT
Organism: Cottoperca gobio; assembly: GCF_900634415.1. Taxonomy (NCBI): domain Eukaryota; kingdom Metazoa; phylum Chordata; class Actinopteri; order Perciformes; family Bovichtidae; genus Cottoperca; species Cottoperca gobio. The sequence goes on from NW_021167074.1 coordinate 46,277, forward strand.
ACGGCAACGGCCTCATCAGGGTTGACGGACTTGCTGGGCGCGCGTCCGAACAGGTCCTTAACCATTTGTTGAACCTGCAGAGACAAACACCGAGTGTTATACTTGAACAGCAATAATGATTATTAGTACAGCAATTTTCCAAAGTGCCATATTCTTCACACAGAATATAAAAGGGTGGGCAACCCAGGTATATTAACGGCTATCAAAGTGTATATATTTTATTATCTGTCCCAGAGAACATCATCTGCGATCGGTAAAGGGGTGTACAATCTCCCCTACCGTACAGGTTTGTTCTGCTATAAGGGTCTACTGACAATCGCACATGCTCTGCAGAGAAACAGAGATGAAGACAGCTGGCTAGATTCTTAAATAGAATAAATCTGGAGATCATGAATGATTAGTATCATGAACAAATTTGTCCAAAACTGATGCATACAAGTTAACTCTGGTAAGTAAGTCAATCTATGTTGTTTCCGCAACATGCTCAATCTCAGAAAACCAACTCTTCAAATAAGTTATTAGCGAGCATGTAAGGTGCCTAGCTATAAATTAACATTACTTTGTCTAAGAGGTTAGGGTTTGTGGCAAGTACCCCGTTCTAGAGAGTCAATAAACATTTTGAGAAGGGGTGCTAATTCGCCTTTAAATTTTAAATAAAAAATCTCTCACTCTCTCTCTCACTCTGACAGAGGAATGTTGTTTTCACGTGCTTCTGGTGAATACAAATTTGAAGTGTGATTGATTTGACCAGGATTCACAGTTCACAAGTTTGCAGGAGGCATTATTAATCCATGAGATAAATTGGGAGGCTGATAAACATTTGAGCTGATCTCCGTCTCCGTATTCATAAACATATCCACATATTCCATAAAATAAAAAATACGTTGCAGCAAGGGATCCGATTGTCCTAGGTCAGGGGTCGGGAAGCTTTTTGGCTGGGGGAGCCATAAAAGCCAAATATTTTTTTTATGCATTTCATTGAGAGCCATATAATTAATACATTTGAATGCAACTTTATGCGTGCATTTTTTAAGTATAACATCGATTACTAATAGCGGTATCAGTGTTTCATTGAACAGGTGCTCTTTTATTAAATAAACTAAACGCTTACGTTATTTATCTCATTCATGAGCACGTTTCAGTGTCTGCTGCACGGGTGTCAAACTCAAGGAAATTATATCCGGCCCGTGAGAAAATATCATATGTCTATCATAACTGGCCCGCCGGTTTTGGTAATTAAATCAATGCATGGCACAACCACGGGAAAATACATATTTGAGAAAGTATCTAAATGTGTGAATGAAATTAAACTGCCCCGGGACAAACTGACGACAGATGGAGCGCCTGCGATGCGGTGAAAACAACAGATTAGGATGCGGGAGAAGATGCAGCTGACAGTGTATCACTGCATCATACAGCTGGAAGTGCTGTGTTGTAAAGCTCTGGAGATGGAACATGTAATAAGCTCCGTAACACACAGGAAACTTTATAAGAGACAATTTAAGTATTTTCTTGAGGAGACACATTCTGAACATTCTCAACGAAGTCCCAGCTTTTCTCTGTGATCGAGTTTGACACCCCCGGTCTACTGCTTGCTTTGTGCCGTTTCTCCTCTGTTTCGCAAAGGGCGGGGCGGGTCATTTGGTACCGGGCCGCACAGAAAGATTGAATAAAAAAATATTTGTACAGTTCATGGCCATTTGATCTAATCTTCATACGAGTGACCCACAGAAGAATTAGGAAAATTATCAGAAAATGGGCACCGAGGATTATGACCACCTCCACTGGGTCAGACCTCTTGGAAATGATATGCATGAACTGCAAGGCCATCTACCACCCAAGACAGCACCTTGCAGTGGATGAGAGGATGGTTGGTACCAAGACCAGGCTCAGCATCAAGCAGTACATCAAGGCCAAGCCAACAAAGTGGGGGCTAAAGTTTTTTTTGTGCCTGCTGTCATGAACGGCTACACTATCGATTTCAAGCTCTAAACTCTGCAAGAGGAGCACAAGTGTGAGAAGTGTGAGGACTGTGATGTGGGCCTGTGTCTGCAGGCAGACAGGAACAGTCACTGGCAATACCACCAAGACCTCTGCATGTGACCTCAGAGAGGAGAGAATTACCCTGTGTGGGGAAAAACGCCTGGACATATTTTCCATTTTATGGCCTGTTTTTGCAGATTTAAGAGTAAAAGACTCAAAACTTTTACTGGAAATAGTTGTATACATTTCAAACTTCAAATGTAACATGCCAAATCTCTTATTCATGTACAATTGCAGAGTTTTTTGTTCACTAAACCACTAAACTCTTCATTTTAAACTGCTATTACACTCTCATAACATGCAATAAATTGTAAATAACTGCCAGATATGGAATGTTCCAGGTATTGTTGGAACATTAGCAAAAGCACTTATTCACAGGACATTTTTTGACCTTTTTATAGTCAAAATAAGCAAATAAGTACAGACGGAAGTTTTGAGGCTTTTTGGGCATAGGTGTTAAAAGAGCTTTTTTGGAAAAGGGAGAAGACCCAATGAGGAGACATTTAAAAGACAATATCAGGAGTCTTACTTAAAATACGCATTTATCGCTACAGGTAACATAATCGATAGCTGCAGCCCTACTTTGAATACAGCTGGGTTGTCGAGTTAAGCAAGCTGTAGCTGGGTGTGCCTTATTCCACACTTGCATGCTCAAACTGTGTTGTGTACCTTGGGCATACGGCTCATGCCTCCCACAAGTAGCACCTCTCCTATGTCTCCCTTGGACACCTCTGCGTCCTGCATGGCCTTCTGACAGGGAGCAACGGTGCGTCGGATAAGGTCAGCCACGATGCCTTCAAACTGAGTGCGGGTCAGCTTCATGTTGAGATGTTTTGGACCAGAGGCATCCATGGTGAGGTAGGGAAGGTTGATGTCAGTCTGGAAGAGGGAATAAACACAACTTTAAAATGACCAGATAGCAGCCATAAATCAAGTTACATTTTGTTTCCTGTTTATTGATTAACAAAATACTCAACGAGGCTATAGGAGTCTTCTTGATCATACGATTCATCAGTACCAAGTGCAAATTTTCTCATTTCAGCTATTCAAATTAAAAGGCATAAGCAATAAATGCTGTCAGTCAGAAAAACGTATGTACCTCAGATATGATGCAGCCTGCCTGTTACTTTTTGGTGGCACAATATCTGTATCGTAGCCTGTGCATGTTTCACTATGGGCTTATAATGATTATAAGACTTGTATTTGGTGCATCAGTCAGCAGGGTTCAAGGCGAAATATGATCTTAGATCAGTGAAGAACAGACAGACTGCCAAAAGGTTTTTAGTGACTTCTGATGGAGATGGGTATAAATATGAACTAGTCATGAATGTGTATTTTGACTCGACACCTGTGTCAGTGGCGATGAGGGTTAGGTTCTGTGTACCTGCAGTGAAGATGAAAGCTCACACTTGGCCTTCTCAGCAGCCTCTCGGACTCTCTGAAGACCCATGTTGTCTTTCATCAGATCCACACCAGACTGAAGAGACAAGCCATAACCGACATGTAAACCTGAAAATACAGACTGCTCTGTGGGTGAGAGGCTTATTTAAACATGGGGACTTGAATTATTTACCTCCCTCTTGAACTCTTTGACAATGTGTTGGAGGAGGTGCTGGTCGAAGTCCTCTCCCCCAAGGAAGGTGTCGCCGTTGGTGGACTTCACCTCAAAAACTCCCTTCTG
>NW_021167074.1:57500-69898 GCF_900634415.1 Cottoperca gobio
ATCTTATAACTATGGTAACTAATATTACAGTATGTTAAATTACTTATACAAGATTGTTTGTAACCCACCTTCTTAATCAAAGAGGACATATTTATTGTACAGTTCCTTGTCGGGCGAGTCCTTGAAACGCTTTTGGCGACACTCAACATTTTGACAACTGGAACTGGCTAACTAAATGTAATAAAACGTCTAATGTCGAAACAGACTCGCTGAACTGTTGAATAGCGAAGAAGAGCTACACGATGTCAAGTCTCGGAGTGTCTTTGTCCCGGGATAGAGGCTTAGAGGGTCTGAGCTCGAGCTCTGGTCCAGCACAACAGCAACTGCGAAGGTTTTTCTGGAATTATCCAACACATGTTGAACCATGCACCGCTGAAGGACCCCAAATTGGGCTGCACATTTACTGCCTGGATGGTTTGTAACAGTTAAAACAATATTATATAACTGTTTAATAAATGAATGTACACTTGTTATTAATACTATTATATAAATAAGATATCAAAAATGTTTGATTTAGAAACGTAACACATTTCTGCTACGTTTTCCTTTTTGTGATCATGAACAGAATAGGGCACACACACGTAGTGGGCATGTGAAGGTCATGATGTAACGAGGGGTATGCGCATGGCGGTGTCACATGTGTTACATCAGGGATGCTGAATGGACATACAGGACTGTCTCAGAAAATTAGAATATTGTGATAAAGTTCTTTATTTTCTGTAATGCAATTAAAAAAACAAAAATGTCATACATTCTGGGTTCATTACAAATCAACTGAAATATTGCAAGCCTTTTATTATTTTAATATTGCTGATTATGGCATACAGCTTAAGAAAACTCAAATATCCTATCTCTAAATATTAGAATATCATGAAAAAGTATACTAGTAGGGTGTTCAACGAATCACTTGAATTGTCTAATTAACTCGAAACACCTGCAAGGGTTTCCTGAGCCTTGAAAAACACTCAGCTTGGTTCAGTAAACTAAATCACAAGTATGGGGAAGACTGCTGATCTGACTGCTGTCCAGAGGACCATCATTGACACCCTCCATCAGGAGGGTAAGACACAAAAAGAAATGTCTCAAAGAGCAAGCTGTTCACAGAGTGCAGTTTCAAAGCACATCCACAAAAAGTCTGTTGGAAGGGGGAAATGTGGCAGGAAACGCTGCACAACCAAGAGAGATGACCGCAGCCTTAACAGCATTGTGAAGAAGAGTCGCTTCCAGAATTTGGGGGAGCTTCAAAGACAGTGGACTGAAGCTGGAGTCCAGGTATCAAAAGCCACTGTTCACAGACGTGTCCGGGAAATGGGCTACAATAGCCGTATTCCCATGGTCAAGCCACTTCTGAACTCAAGACAACGGAAGAAGCGTCTGACTTGGGCTATGGAAAAGAAGCACTGGACAGTTGCAGAGTGGTCCAAAGTCCTCTTTTCAGACGAAAGCAAGTTTTGTATTTCATTTGGAAGTCAAGGCGCCAGAGTCTGGAGAAAGGCTGGAGAGGAGCAAAATCTAAGTTGCTTGAAATCCAGTGTGAAGTTCCCACAGTCAGCGATGGTTTGGGGAGCCATGTCAGCTGCTGGTGTTGGTCCACTGTGTTTCATCAAGCCCAGAGTAAATGCAGCTGTGTACCAAGAGATTTTAGAGCACTACATGCTTCCGTCTGCTGAAAAGCTCTATGGAGATGAGGAATTCATTTTCCAGCATGATCTGGCACCTGCCCACAGTGCCAAAACCACCAGTAACTGGTGTACTGACCATGGCATTACTGTCCTCGATTGGCCTGCCAATTCCCCTGACCTGAACCCCATAGAGAATATGTGGGGTATTGTGAAGAAGAAGCTGAAAGACACCAGACCCAACAATGCTAATGAGCTAAAGGCCGCTATTGAAGCATCCTGGGCATCCATAACACCTCAGTAATGCCACAGGCTGATTGCCTCCATGCCACGCCGCATTGATGCAGTAATCCGTGCAAAAGGATTCCCAACCAAGTACTGAGTGCATTAATGGACATTTTCAAATGTTTGATTTTGTTTTGCTGTTATAAATCTTTTTTTTTTACTTGGTCTGAGGAACTATTCTAATTTTTTGAGATAGGATTTTTGAGTTTTCTTAAGCTGTAAGCCATAATCAGCAATATTAAAATAATAAAAGGCTTGCAATATTTCAGTTGATTTGTAATGAATCCAGAATGCATGACATTTTTGTTTTTTTAATTGCATTACAGAAAATAAAGAACTTTATCACAATATTCTAATTTTCTGAGACAGTCCTGTACCTGCGTCTGTCATATGTTTACTTGTGATGAATTCTTATCAGAATATAACATTCCTTTTCTACATTAATTTTCTATTGTATTTGATGGTATTCTGTCATGTATTCAATGTCTGTATACATATATATTAGGGCTATCAAGTGATTGAAAAAATTAATCTGCGTTAAAAGCGTTATTTTTTCTGTGACTAATTAATCGAAATGAACTCGTTAATTCGACAGCCCTAATATATATATATATATATATATATATAAACTCTTAATACGTGTATGAGGGAATTGATCCAGAGGGACACATTTCGTTAACCTGCTTCTGTATGTGTTTAAAATACTTTATATATTGATATAAACTAGGGAGAAATATGGTTATTACCTAGGTTTTTTTCTTCTTCTTCAATTAAGGTGCTAGAGGTGTCTCTGAAAATATCGACTTGGTATTATCCAGTTAATTCAGCAATTGTAAATTATAGGTTGGATGTTAACCCTCTTTAGTCTGACTTTTTGTATGACCGTAATCTTTTTTTAAACAGAAAATGATATATTCAACTCAAACTTTAATTTATTTATTTGGTTGTTTTGATGATGGAATACCTGTCAAGACAATGTATGTGTCAAGTAGCAGCTCGACCTCCAGTAGTGCAGGAAGAATGCACACAGATCACATCGTCATACCAAAACGACAGTATAGGTCGATTAACAGTGACTCCCAAAACGACATAATAGAATAATAATAATAATAATAATAACAATAAATAATAATAATAATAATAATAACAACAACAATAATAATAATAATAATAATAATAATAAGCTTTATTTGTATAGCACCTTTAATACAAGAATTGCAGCAAAAACATAACAATTAAATCAAATCAAATTTATTTGTATAGCCTAATATCACAAGTTATGCATTTGTCTCAGTGTGCTTTACAAGACTGTACAGGTTACGACACCCTCTGTCCTTAGACCCTCGCATCGCACAAGGAAAAACTTCCTAAAAGAAACCCCATAATTAAAGGGGGAAAAATGGAAGAAACCTCAGGGAGAGCAACTGAGGAGGGATCCCTCTCCCAGGACGGACAGACGTGCAATAGATGTTGTATGTACAGGATAAACAACATAGTACAAATACAACATTTGACAGAGAATGATGTTGTATTGAAAAAGAGAAAGTTTGGATGAATCCAGGAAAGTGTCAAAAAGGCTTCCCGGTATCCAGCAGGACCAGGGCAGCAGGCGCAGCCACGATTCCTGATCCTGACGTAAGCTTTATCAGTGGCAACCTGCCACATGAGACACAGAAACTCCGGGGATGATGCCCCGGATGATGAGTAATGCCATCCAGAGCTTCTATGTCATTAGAAAATGCGTTTCGGAGGCGTTTAGGGCCAAGTATAATAACTTCAGTTTTGTCTGTGTTTAACATCAAAAAGTTGCTAGACATCCAAGTTTTTATGTCCTTAAGGCATGCTTGAAGTTTAGCCAATTGATTGGTTGGTCTAACAAGACAAGAACAGAGACAAGTCCTTTGTCTGATGCCAATAGAACAGGGGTCGGGAACCTATGGCTCCCGAGCCATATATGGCTCTTTCGATAATGCATATGGCTCGCAGACAATTTTGAGCTGACATTTTTTAACATGATTAACAAGTAATACATAATTGTACTGTGTCATTTTAATGTGAAACATTTAGCAGCAGATTTGTTTTTAGTTCTCCCCTCTCTTTCCTCCGCTCCGTCTCTGACTGTAGGTTAAGGTGTGTTCACACGTGTGTGTGTATGTGTAGAGGAGAAACTGCGCAAAGCAAGCAGTAGACCGGGGGTGTCAAACTCAATCACAGAGAGGGCCAACATTAAAAACTGGGACTACGTCGAGGGCCAAACACGGTCCACATTTATTATATATATAATTTATTAAAGTGCAAAAAGATATGGAACATATTTAAGTCAACTGCAGACGGATTGCTGAGCAATTCAATTAAAATATCTGAGCAGCGAAGTCGGCAAATGCTCTCAGTCGATCAGCAGAATGCTGTCGGGAACACAGCGGTGGAGATGTTTGTCAGTGTTTGGAAACACGTAGTGACCAAAGTTTCCTTCTGCATCTGAGTCTCCCACAGGCAGCTTGGCATCATACATGTCCGTGATCACACGGCCCTGAAGCTGCAGGTTTAACAGTGAGATGCTTCGTTATGTCGCACAAACAGTCCAGCTCACATCGTCCCAGAGATCTGTGGTGTCTTACTCTTTGCTTTCCAAAAACTTTTATTTCATTCACATATTTAGATTCTTCCTCAAATGAATGTTCCCGTGGTTGTGCCATGCATTGATTTAATTACCAAAACCGGCGGGCCAGTTATGACAGACATATGATATTTTCTTGCGGGCCGGATATAATTGCCTTGAGTTTGACACCCGTGCAGTAAACACTGAAACGTGCACATAAATGAGATAAATAACGTAAGCGTTTAGTTTATTTAATAAAAGAGCACCTGTTCAATGAAACGCTGATACCTCTATTAGTACTCGGAGACGTGTTATATTAAAAAATGCACGCATAAAGTTACATTCAAATTTATATGGCTCTCAAGGAAATACATAAAAAAAATATTTGGCTTTTATGGCTCTCCCAGCCAAAAAGGTTCCCGACCCCTGCTATTGATTGACACCTGATTTGAGCCAATAGGAGCTTCCACGCCGTCTCTACAGCCATCAATAGCCAATGAGTGTCAACTTGATAAGGAAGTACCAGCCCCTCTTCTTTTGTTTACAGACCGAGCCAATAGCAACCGAGTCTCCTGATGACTGACATATCGTGTAGCCAATGAAATTCTATATGAAATTCTATATTCCAATGAAATATATGTTTGTGATTTTCATGGACAGGATATCGAGGCGTAGTCGTGGAGGAGAGGGGTTGCAGATCGGTGGCCTTAGGATCTCATCGCTGCTCTTTGCAGATGATGTGGTCCTTATGGCATCATCGGTCAGTGACCTTCAATAGTCACTGGATTGGTTCGCAGCCGAGTGTGAAGTGGTTGGGATGAGGATCAGCACCTCAAAAGCTGAGGCCATGGCTCTCAGCAGGAAACCGGTGGATTGCCTACTCCGGGTAGGGAATGAGCCCATACCCCAAGTGAAGGAGTTCGAGTACCTCGGGGTCTTGTATGCGAGTGAGGGGACGATGGAGCGAGAGATTGAGCCGCCGCTCCTTTATGTTGAAAGGAGCCAGTTGAGGTGGTTCGGGCATCTAGTTAGGATGCCCCCTGGGTGCCTCCCTAGGGAGGTGTTCCAGGCACGTCCAGCTGGGAGGACACCCCGGGGAAGACCCAGGACTCGGTGGAGAGATTATATCTCCTCACTGGCCTGGGAACGCCTCGGGATCCCCCAGTCGGAGCTGGAGGATGTGGCCCGGAGAAGGGAAGATTGGGGTTCCTTACTGGAGCTGCTGCCCCCGCGACCCGACCCCGGTAGACGATGGATGGATGGATGGATGGATGGATGGATGGATGGATGGATGGATGGATGGATGGATGGATGGATGGATGGATGGATGGATGGATATTTTATCTGCAATTTTAATTTAGCTATTTTTATACTATTTTAATTCTGCTAGTTTATACTATTTTAATTCTGCTATTTTATCTGCTATTTTATATTATTTTAATTCTGCTATTTTTATAATGGTACTTCAGACAGATTTACATCTACACTGTGATTATTGTACTGTAAATGCTCTTATTCTGTCTAATCTTGTACTAATTGAAATTGAAAACATGCGTGTTTACGGTAAGCGCGTCATTTCCAGTTGTTAATGTTTCTGTGTTGCTGGTAGCATACTTCGGCAGCTCCAGCTTGACCCAATTAATGTTGTTATATTCTTGATCACATCGGCTAATTACCTGTCATCTATCTAAACCTATACTTGTACTTCCGAAGCACTTACAACTCTCTCCTTATCCTCCTTCTCTTAGCGACTCTCGCTAAATCCTCAATTCTTTACGCTCCGTTCGGCTCTGCTAACGTTAGCTGCTGTAGCTCAGCAGCTAGCGATGGCATCTTCCTCTTCCTGTTATGCTCTCTCCTGCTCGGTGTGTTTCATGTTTAGCTATTGCTCTGCCTCCTTTAGTGATAATGGTACGTGTATTAAATGTAGTTTATACGCAGGGTTGGAGGCAAGTTTTAGAGGGATAGATGAGCGGCTCCACACCATGGTCAGTCAGCGGTTAGCAAGTGTAGCTGTTAGCAAGCCCCCTATAGATAGTGTGCAAACACGTGACAAAACTGTGTGACGTATGCGTGCGACGCCATGTTGGATGATATACAAATCAACAATGGCGTCTAAAGCGAACAACAACGGCAATACAACTCCAACTTCTTCAAAGTATTCTGACTCTCTGGAGTCCTCTGCAAAGGCAAGATTCAGAGGAAAAAGTCCAAATTTGCGGCCGTGACCCGTACACGCTAAAGCCGTCGGATTATATTGAGGATTTAGATTCATTACCGCCGATTGAATATCCAGATATTGTGAACTACCTTGTGCTACAAACGTCGTGGGCAATCAACGCACAAATGAAGGCATACAAGAGCTTAGATGCTTATAATTTCTTTGTTTCTGGAGAAGTAAGGTCTTACAGTGTTCTGGTATATCATAAGCACAAATGTTTAACTTAAACATTGAAAACATAGCTTTAGCATGAGCTCTTATCAGATATAAAGTGGACGCCACACAAACGGGTGAATTGTGCTTTGTCTTCTGTTAAAGCCTCACGAGTTATGTTGCTAAACCACAGCATACGGTGTTCGGTAGACAGTAATTCATCCCTCTTTTGTGGATCGTTGTTTTTGATGATTTTAGGAAATCTAAAGAACCGTTTCTCTGGGTCAGGAGTAGCGTTATGACCACAATTATACACTGCGCACACGATTGCCATTTTCTTTCAATCTTAGACGTTTAAATACAAAGAAAATTACGAAGCGTTGCATCAACTCACACGCGAACGGGCGCCGTCTTGGTTGTGTATATCATCCAACATGGCTGATTTACGGGTTGGGACGTAAGCGTGACGTCACATGCACACAATCTATAGCCTGTGCGGGCCGACCAGTGGTATCTCCTGTTAGCTGTCACGATGAATGTATATGAATGCCCGTATTTTTTTTGGCGGGGCTGAGCAGCCGGGGGACTGGGTGACTGTCCGAAAGAAGTGAAATTAATCAAATATATGGTTAACAGAAGAGGAGTTATACATGTAAACCTAATTAAAATAAACACCACCGCTGCAAAAGTGCAACGAAATCGAAAAATTAAATGTGGGCTCTTAAACATCAGATCTTTATCAACGAAATCTGGATTGGTAAATGATTTAATATCAGATAATAAGATTCATTTATTTAGTCTCACTGAAACCTGGCTGAGACATGAAGAATATGTCAGTCTAAATGAATCCACTCCACCTGGTTATATTAATACTCACATTCCTCGAGGTATTGGCCGAGGAGGTGGAGTTGCGGCCATATTTGACTCAAACCTCTTGATCAATCCTAAGCCTAAACTAAATTATAACTCTTTTGAAAGCCTTGTTCTTACGCTCTCAAACCCAACATGGAAAACAATAAAGCCAATTTTATTTGTTACTGTGTACCGCCCTCCTGGTCCATATTCTGAATTTCTATCTGAATTCTCAGAATTTTTATCAAGTTTAGTCCTTAAAACAGATAAAGTAATTATTAGGTAGGTGACTTTAATATGCATGTGGATGTTGATAGTGACAGCCTTAATAATGCATTTATCTCAATATTAGATTCAATTGAGTTCAGTCAAAATGTACATGAACCAACTCACTGTTTAAACCACACTCTGGACCTTGTTCTGGGATATGGTGTTGAAATTGAAAGTTTATCAGTGTGTCCACAAAATCCTCTTTTATCAGACCATTTTTTAATAACTTTTGAAGTCTTGTTACTGGACTAGACGCCAGTAGGCAAAATATCCTAAGCTCGATGTTTGTCTGAAAGTGCTGTGACTACATTTAAGGAAGTTACTTAATCTTTAGTCCCTCCCAAATTAATCATCTTGTTGATAGCGCTGCAGCCTCACTGCGTATAACACTCGACTCTGTCGCTCCTCTAAAGAAGAAGATCATAAAACAGAAAAAGAAAGCTCCATGGCTTAATTTACAAATCCGCAAACTAAAACAAAAGTCGAGAAATCTTGAAAGTAAATGGCGTTCCACTAAATTGGAAGAATCTCGTTTAGTCTGGTTAGATCATCTTAAAACGTATAAGAAGGCTCTCCGTAATGCCAGAGCAGCTTATTACTCTTCCTGAATAGAAGAAAATAAGAACAACCCCAGTTGTGTGATTTTTTACATAATAATAGTTTATTTGAGGTTTTTCAATCTGGATTTAGAGTTCATCATAGCACAGAGACGGCACTGGTGAAAGTTACCAATGACCTTCTATTGCAGGGGTCGGGAACCTTTTTGGCTGGGAGAGCCATAAAAGCCAAATATTTTTTTTATGTATTTCCTTGAGAGCCATATAAATTTGAATGTAACTTTATGCGTGCATTTTTTAATATAACACGTCTCCGAGTACTAATAGAGGTATCAGTGTTTCATTGAACAGGTGCTCTTTTATTAAATAAACTAAACGCTTACGTTATTTATCTCATTTATGTGCACGTTTCAGTGTTTACTGCACGGGTGTCAAACTCAAGGCAATTATATCCGGCCCGCAAGAAAATATCATATGTCTGTCATAACTGGCCCGCCGGTTTTGGTAATTAAATCAATGCATGGCACAACCACAGGAAAATTCATTTGAGGAAGAATCTAAATATGTGAATGAAATGAAAGTTTTTGGAAAGCAAAGAGAAAGACACCACAGATCTCTGGGACGATGTGAGCTGGACTGTTTGTGCGACATAACGAAGCATCTCACTGTTAAACCTGCAGCTTCAGGGCCGTGTGATCACGGACATGTATGATGCCAAGCTGCCTGTGGGAGAATCAGATGCAGAAGGAAACTTTGGTCACTACGTGTTTCCAAACACTGACAAACATCTCCACCGCTGTGTTCCCGACAGCATTCTGCTGATCGACTGAGAGCATTTGCCGACTTTGCTGCTCAGATATTTTAATTGAATTGCTCAGCAATCCGTCTGCAGTTGACTTAAATATGTTCCATATCTTTTTGCACTTTAATAAATTATATATATAATAAATGTGGACCGTGTTTGGCCCTCGACGTAGTCCCAGTTTTTAATGTTGGCCCTCTCTGTGATTGAGTTTGACACCCCCGGTCTATTGCTTGCTTTGCGCAGTTTCTCCTCTGCTCGGTTTCGCGAAGGGCGGGGCTCCGCCCTCTACACACACACACACACACGTGTGAACACACCTTAACCTACAGTCAGAGACGGAGCGGAGGAAAGAGAGGGGAGAACTAAAAACAAATCTGCTGCTAAATGTTTCACATTAAAATGACACAGTACAATTATTTATTACTTGTTAATCATGTTAAAAAATGTCAGCTCAAAATTGTCTGCGAGCCATATGCATTATCGAAAGAGCCATTTATGGCTCGGCGAGCCATAGGTTCCCGACCCCTGGTTTAGGCAAGCTAAGCTTGTATGAAAAATATCACTTTATTTAATGTATCCTAAGGAGAAACTAGGTAAATCTTAAACTTAAGAATAATAAATAGAAGGCTAAATGTCATCTTCATATCACTGAATGGAATGGAAAAACAACAATAGGCTGTATAAAGCATATGCTAATAGGGGGAAACCCTGGTGTATATCCTGTATATCATTTATTGTTTATTTAGGATACGTTTTATGATTAATCTTTGACTATTCCAATTCATTCAGTAAACATTTTCAAATAAATCATGTAAAAAAAACTGTTAAATGTCTGGAAGACCCCAGTAATAAAATTATCAAATTATATTTTAGTGGCTTTTTGTGAGTTGATATAATCAAATCAAATGTATTTATATCGCCTAATATCACAAATGACACATTTGTCTCAGTGTGCTTTACAGACTGTACAGCATACGACAACCTCTGTCCTTAGACCCTCACACTGCACAAGAAAAAATTCCTAAAACAAACCCCACAATTAAAGTGGAGACTGTACAATAGTATATACAGTCCCTTGGCAGTCTAAGCCTATAGCAGCATAACTATGTCCTCCTGTTACATTACATTACAGGTCATTTAGCAGACACTCTTATCCAGAGCAACTTACATTGAACTAAGTACAGGAACAATCTCCCTTGAGCAACTCAGAGCTCAGTACCTTGCTCAGGGGTACACTGGTGGCAGCCTGGTATTGAACTCCCGACCTTCTAGTGATTTGTTTGAAAGGCATACCACTAGACCTGTTCAAACATTTATAGTGATAGGGCCCCATTGTACGTGTCGGTTTGGCTGCACTAGTTACCTCAGGAGCTGGTGACAGCAGAGGGTGAAGTGAATAGTCAAATACATTTTCATGATAAGATAACAGTCTTCTTTGGTACGTATAAATGACATATTTTGGTAATTGGTCTCCCAACTTTAATAATGACAGACATATATATACACATACATACCTTTTAGAATTTGTATTTATCCGCCAATAATTAATGTTTGTTTAAGTCTATCAATTTCAAAACATATGGGTGAAATGGTGCTTTATTATATGCAATGTCTGTCTGTGAACATGCAGTTCCAATTTGGTGACATTCTAAACATTATTTCCATAAGTAGATTCTGTCCCCTTTGGAGAAGCCTACATTTTCATTACTTTCGGTTTGTGTGAGGATCCACACCGAATAAACTAGTTTTGCAGTAAAATATATTTTTACAAGTTCTATCTCAACATCTAGGGGCCTTAGTTCTTCCACTGAATTCTCTCATGTAACCAGCAGATATCTCTGTTGCAGCCTATCCTATTTTATACATATATATGTGTTGTATGCATGAGTATTCCACACTGCATTCTGCTTGATTTTTATTGATTTTAGGGTTAGGACTATCCATCATGCTTTATTAACATGAACCGTGAGAACACCGCATATTGGTGAAGGTTATACTTTCTAGTGTCATCTGAATTCTGAGGTAAATGGTTTCTTGTATGGAACTCAACTTTAAATGAGTGGCATTAGCTCAGACCATAGGGACTTGGCTTGGGAACTTGAGGGACACCATTTCAAGTCAAACGGACCAAGTAAGAAGTGTGGTACTTTAAGAGGAGCCAGTTCCCCTCGAGGGCACTGTACAGTAGCTGCCCACTTCTCCTAATAATACTAGGATGGGTTAAATAGCAGAGTCTGGATTAAACTGTCTGTGCATTTTAATGTTATATGTACATGTAAAGCGTCTTTGAGTACCTTTTTAAAAGCGCTCTATAAATCAAAATTATTATTATTATGTGTGTGACTGTAGCCGGTCTGTAGCTGACACCACGATCGACTCTGCGTTGTGTTGTGTAGAACCAGGAAATAACGATGGAGAACTTCTGCCTGTTCAATCAGCATTTATTGTCTCTGACCGTTGGTGTTTTCCTTAATTTGTCCATAAATTACCGTTGAAACAGAAGAAACACAAGAAAGTCATCATCATACGGTAACTCCAGTCGGGTTTTTTGGACATCCACCCCTCTCTTCCGCGTATCCTTCTTCCCGTCTCCCGAAAAAGAGGCGCGAACCCCCAGAAAGTGCCGGTTTCAGGAGTATCAACATAAAAGCATATTTAACAAAATAAGACTCCTCGAAATAAATATACAAAAAGGAGTATTATTACAACAAAATATGAACAATTAGATGTTTGTGAAATATAAAACATGTTATCATTTGTACATCGGTTACATGACCATTACAAGAGGATTCAAAATCCTCCATTTCCCTTTCCTTTCTTTCCCGCGGGACAGTGGATACACAATTTCTCTCGCGAGAAAACACTTCGTTGATCATCATATACGTGGCTTCACAGCTGAGGACTGGGAGGATTTTGTTTACAGGGATACTTACTAAAATATAAATATAGGCTACTGTATGTACATTAACAATATTGCCTGGACGTCGAATACATGTTGTGGATTTTTGGAGTTTTGACAAATAACGGTAGCTGTTCC
>NW_021167075.1:0-7500 GCF_900634415.1 Cottoperca gobio
GCTTCTTGTGCTCCAGCCTGTCACACACTAATAACTAAAAGCTTTTATTTTGACAGCTAATATTTAGCATGAAGTTTTATTGTAGCCTGAGAGACATTGCTGAACGTTTACGACGATATATGCAGATCTTCTTTAGCGCGTTGAACTTTAGTGCACTTCAGAAGTGTTGGTAGATTTATTTGTGCTGTTTGTTGTTCAGGGAGACGAACGTGTTTGAATAACTTCTTTAGAACCCGCCCGCCTGGCGCTCCAGGTGAGCTGAAACAAACGCACCCCAAGTCTGAACAATCACTTAAAGCTTTCACCTGCAATTATTCTGCAGATTTCTGAAGGTGTTGATTAGCACACAAGAACAAAGAAGATAAATATACTTTGGTTAAATATTTTCAGAATAAAATCAGACTTAGATTGAATTTAGAGTTAGAACATAATAATAAAGTTATTTTTTCACCACGTCAAAAGTAGTTTTTGTGGCTTTTTTTGCTTTGCCAGATTTTATTTTGTTGGTTTTGTATATTTTTTATGCTTATTTTTCTACACTGTAGAATTAACAGAAGATACGATGAATAAAAGTGTTTAAAGGAAACGTGTCTCTTGGAGTTTTTATTTTAGTGTGAAATCATCGCCTGCAGTCACAACATCAAACACCTTAATGATTATTATTATTATTGTTATTGATTCATGGATCTTTCATCCATTGTCTACCGCTTATCCGGGATCGGGTCACGGGGGCAGCAGCTCCAGTAAGGAACCCCAATCTTCCCTTCTCCGGGCCACATCCTCCAGCTCCGACTGGGGGATCCCGAGGCGTTCCCAGTGAGGAGATATAATCTCTCCACCGAGTCCTGGGTCTTCCCCGGGGTCTCCTCCCAGCTGGACGTGCCTGGAACACCTCCCTAGGGAGGCGCCCAGGTGGCTCCTTACTAGATGCCCGAACCACCTCAACTGGCTCCTTTCAACGTAAAGGAGCAGCGGCTCTACTCCGAGTCTCTCACGGATGGATGAGCTTCTCACCCTATCTCTAAGGGAGACGCCAGCCACCCGTCTGAGAAAACCCATTTCGGCCGCTTGTACCCGTGATCTCGTTCTTTCGGTCATGACCCAGCCTTCATGACCATAGGTGAGGGTAGGAACGAAGATCGACCGGTAGATTGAGAGCTTTGCCTTCTTGCTCAGCTCTCTTTTCGCCACAACGGTGCGGTAAAGTGACTGTAATACCGCCCCCGCTGCTCCGATTCTCCGGCCAATCTCTCGCTCCATTGTCCCCTCACTCGCGAACAAGACCCCGAGGTACTTGAACTCCTTCACTTGGGGTAATGGCTCATTCCCTACCCGGAGTAGGCAATCCACCGGTTTCCTGCTGAGAGCCATGGCCTCAGATTTGGAGGTGCTGATCCTCATCCCAACCGCTTCACACTCGGCTGCGAACCGATCCAGTGACTGTTGAAGGTCACAGACCGATGATGCCATAAGGACCACATCATCTGCAAAGAGCAGATGATGTGCAGATGATCTGCAAAGAGCAGCGATGAGATACTCAGGTCACCGAACTGCAACCCCTCTCCTCCACGACTACGCCTCGATATCCTATCCATGAAAATCACGAACAGGATTGGTGATAAAGCGCAGCCCTGGCGGAGGCCAACATTCACGGGAAACGAGTCCGACTTACTGCCGAGTATCCGGACACAACTCTCGCTTTGGGCGTACAGGGATTGGATGGCCCTCAAAAGTGACCCCCTCACCCCATACTCCCGCAGCACCTCCCACAGTATCACCCGGGGGACCCGGTCATACGCCTTCTCCAGATCCACAAAACACATGTAGACCGGATGGGCGTACCCCCAGGCCCCCTCCAGGATCCTTGCGAGAGTGAAGAGTTGGTCCGTTGTTCCACGACCAGGACGGAATCCGCATTGTTCCTCTTCAATCAGAGGTTCGACTACCGGCCGAACCCTCCTTTCAGTACCTTGGAGTAGACTTTACCAGGGAGGCTGAGAAGTGTGATACCCCTGTAGTTGGCACACACTCTCTGGTCCCCCTTTTTAAATAGGGGAACCACCACTCCGGTCTGCCATCCCCTAGGCACTGTCCCAGACTTCCACGCAATGTTGACGAGGCGTGTCAACCAAGACAGCCCCTCAACACCCAAAGCCTTCAGCATTTCTGGACGGATCTCATCAACCCCTGTGGCTTTGCCACTGTGGAGTTGTTTGACTACCTCAGTGACTTCCATCAGGGAAATTGACGATGATCCCCCATCAGCTTCCAGCTCTGCCTCAACCATAGAGGGCGTGTTAGTCGGATTCAGGAGTTCCTCAAAGTGCTCCTTCCACCGGCCGATAACCTTCTCAGTTGAAGTCAGCAGGGTCCCACCCTTGCTGTACACAGCTTGGATGGTTCCTCGCTTCCCCCTCCTGAGGTGCCGGATGGTTTTCCAGAAGCACCTTGGTGCCGACCGAAAGTCCTTCTCCATAGCTTCTCCGAACTTCTCCCACACCCGCTGCTTTGCCTCTGACACGGCAGAAGCTGCCGCCCTTCTAGTCCTTCGATACCCTGCAACTGTTTCCTGAGTCCTCCCGGATAATATAACCCGGAAGGACTCCTTCTTCAGTCGGACGGCTTCCCTGACCACCGGGGTCCACCACGGTGTTCGAGGGTTACCGCCCCTTGAGGCACCTAAGACCTTGAGACCACAGCTCATCACCGCAGCTTCAGCAATAGAGGTTTTGAACATCGCCCACTCAGGTTTAATGCCCCCAACCTCCACAGGGATGGCTGAAAAGCTCGGCCGGAGGTGTGAGTTAAAGATCCCCAGGACAGGGGCTTCCTCCAGACGTTCCCAGTTCACCCGCACTACCCGTTTGGGTTTACCAGGTCTGTCCAGAGTCTTCCCCCACCCCTTGATCCAACTCACCACCAGATGGTGATCAGTCGACAGCTCCGGCCCTCTCTTCACCCGAGTGTCCAAAACATGCGGCCTCAGGTCAGATGATACGATTACGAAATCGATCATTGACCTTTGGCCTAGGGTGCTCTGGTACCACGTGCACTTATGAGCATCCTTATGTTCGAACATGGTGTTTGTTATGGCCATTCCATGGCTAGCACAGAAGTCCAACAACAAACGACCGTTCGGGTTTAGATCAGGGAGGTCCTTCCTCCCAATCACGCCTCTCCAGGTGTCTCCATCGTTTCCCACGTGTGCGTTGAAGTCTCCCAGCAAGACTACGGAGTCCCCTACTGGAGCCCCCTGCAGGGCTCCATTCAGGGTCTCCAAGAAGGCCGAATACTCAGAACTGCGGTTTGGGGCATAGGCACAAACAACAGTCAGAGTTTTCCCCCCCATAACCCGAAGGCGTAGGGAGGCGACCCTCTCGTCCACCGGGATAAACTCCAACGTAGCGGCGCTCAGCCGGGGGCTAGTGAGTATCCCCCACCCCGGCCCGACGCCTCACACCTTGGGCAACTCCGGAGAAGAATAGAGTCCAACCCCTATCCAGGAGTACGGTTCCAGAGCCAAGACTGTGCGTGGAGGTAAGCCCCACCAGATCCAACTGGTAGCGCTCCACCTCCCGCACTAGTTCCGGCTCCTTCCCCCACAGAGAGGTGACGTTCCACGTCCCCAGAGCCAGCCTCTGCTGCCCGGGTCTGGTCCGTCGAGGTCCCTGACCATCACTGCCACCCATGTGACAGCGCACCCGACCCCAGCGGTTTTTCCCATGAGTGGTGGGCCCACAGAATGGATGGATGGGAGGCACCACGTAGCTTCTTCGGGCTGTGCCCGACCGGGCTCCGTGGCAAACCCGGCCACCAGGCGCTCGCTGTCGGGCCCTCCCTCTGGGCCTGGCTCCAGACGGGGGCCCCGGGCTTCCTCCGGGCAGGGTCTCTCCTTTCCTTTCCCTTTCTTTCATGAAGTTGTTTTTGAACCATTCTTAGTCTGGTCCCTCACCTGAGACCAATTTGCCTTGGAGACCCTACCAGGAGCACTAGGCTCCAGACAACACAGCTCTCAGGTTCATAGGGACACACAAACCTCTCCACCACGGTAAGGTGATGGTTCCCAGAGAGGTTCATGGATCTTTAATTCATTTAATAAATTTTTCTGTAGCACCTTGAGGTTTCTGTTAGTCATGAACGGAGCTTCACAAATGAAATGTATTTGATTGATTAGCTCACTAACCACCACTCGTATTATATGTTATAGCGGCATTCTTAATGAAATCTTTGACTTTTATGAAATTATCATGACTTCTGAATCTTTTACTTTAAAAATTAAAATACATTTTTCATGAAATATTTGACACTTATGATTTCTGTTTTACTTTTTGTGACTGAGTTTCTGATACAGATTCAGATACAGATCAGTGATATTCTTTATTAAATGAAACGTCTCAGCAGTTGTTCTGTAAGATGATCAAACAGCAACGTGTGAAGATAAAACCTGTTTATTAAATTACAGACAGAATGTTTTATCATCAACATCCTGACAGCTGTTCCTATATATAAATATATATACGTATATATATATATGTGTATATATATATATACGTATATATATATATATATATATATATGTGTATATATATATCTATATATGGTATATATATATATATATATATATATGTATATATATATTATTATATATAATATACTATATATATATATACATATTATATACATATGTAAATATATATAACATATATAGACGTATATATATATATATACATATGATAACTATAATAAATTGTTATATTATATCTTGTATATATCAATATCTAGTGTATCATATGTTTATACTTATCATTATAGATATATGTATCATATATATATCATATAATATATATATATATGTATATACAATGTATATACATATGTTATATTATTATATATATGTATAATATGTATATCTATATATAATTATATATATGTATATACTCGTATTATCTATACTAATATGATAGTACATGTCTATACATATGTAAAACATAAATATATGTTATACATAGATATAGAATCACGATATGATAGTATATATTATCAATAAAAAATAATAATAAGAACATACATATGAGTCTATATATATATATATATACATATATATATACATATATACATATATACCATATATAGATATATATATACATATATAATATCATATATATATATTATATATATCATATATATATCACATATATAATATAGATATATATATATAAATACATTGGAAATATACATATATATCTATATATATATATATATACTATAATACATTATATATATATATAGATATAATATGTATATATATAGTATATATAATAATACATATAATAATTACATATATACTATATACATATATATATATATATAACATAATATATATATATATATATACCTAAATTATATATACCATATATATATACATATATTATATATTATAATATATATATATAAACAATATAGTAATAGTAATATATATATATAGATATTATATATACATATAGTATATATATATATATATATATATATATATACATATACTATATATATATATATATATACATATATAATATATATATACATATATATATACATATATATACATATATATATATATATATATATATATATATATATATATATATATACATATATATATACATATATATGTATATGTATATATATAGACATACATACATGCATATATATGTATATATGTATGTATATATATATATATATATATATATATATATATTTATATTCTGCTCTGTGTGTTTACCTCATTATACTGGTACTTTACAAACGTTACACATACAAATATTTTCTTTATGTAAAGTAAAGAATCCGTAAAAGACACAAGACTCTGTGGCAGCAGCTGATCTGTGTTCAGATGTGCAGGTTCTGTAGGTTCTTCAGGTTCTACAGTTTCAGCAGGTTCTACAGTTTCTGTAGGTTCTACAGGTTCTGCAGGTTCTACAGTTTCTGCAGGTTCTGCAGGTTCTACAGGTTCTGTAGGTTCTACAGTTTCTACAGGTTCTACAGGTTCTGTAGGTTCTACAGTTTCTACAGGTTCTACAGGTTCTGCAGGTTCTACAGTTTCTGCAGGTTCTACAGGTTCTACAGGTTCTACAGACCATCAGACACCAACCAGATCTATAAAATACTAATGAAGTAAGTAAGTAATGTCTTCGTTTTGTTTGTGGAGCAGGAGATGTGATTAGCTTAGCTTAGCATAAAGACTGGAAGCAAAGGGAACAGTTAGCCTGGCTCTGTACAACAGCCAGCATCTTTAAATCTGAAAAACGGATTAATATCATTTGTTTAACGTTTACACAAACTCTTTCTTTGGGGAGATGACGCGGTTTCAGTGACTAGAGAGTGACGGGAGAGAAGTTGTTCGACCACAAAGCTACAGTTTCGTGGGAAAAACTGTTTCTCGTACAATAATTATAATAATACAAATAGTTTAACGTTTCTGTTTGTGTCCACATTAAACACAACTTGGTAATCAGAGCGCTTTAGAGGCGCAGGATGGAGCCAGGCTAGCTTTATGCTAAGCTAGGCTAACAACAGCCTGACTCCAGCTCCGCACTGAACACAAAGAAGGAAACGGGCTTCAGCTTCATTGTTACGTTTCTCTTCTCTTGGTCACTTGTTTCCGCCTGCAGTCCTGAATATGTTGTAAGTCTCTGATTGGTCCACAGCGCCCTCAGGTGGTCGCGTGGAGCAGCAGCACGGTGAACACATTGTCCTCTGACTCCGCCCACGCTCCTCGCTTCAGTTCCAGCCTCACCCGCTCCCCCTCCCTCAGCGGCAGGAGGCCCACGCCGGTGACGGGCCCCGCCGCCTCCGTCACCTCCTGGCGGTGCAGAGACACCGGAGCTCCGCCCGACCTCCTCCTCAGGACCACATGGGCGGGGCCCGGCCTCAGGTCCAAGGTGAGCAGGAACAGGTAGATCCCGCTGAGCGGGGCCGTGAAGGTGCCGGTGTCGGAGTAAAGCTGAGCCCGATGCTGAGACACGTCGAACACGATGTCGCTCGAGACGCTCAGAGGAGATCGAGCCACGAGCAGCAGGGAGCCTCCTGATAGGCTGACTGGGACAGCAGCTGGAGAGGAAAGGGGGGGGGGGGTTATTATCAATGGAAAGATTAACTTTGTATTGGTTTTGGTGACAATTACTTTTTTTAAATAAATTTTTTTCTGATTTCTGATTTTTCTTTACACATTTTGTGACAGTATGACACTGAATGTGTCTTATTGGTGGTCTCGTTATTAGACCAACCACATCCTCTCACCTGGTGAGGGAGTCCTCTCACCTGAGGAGGGAGTCCTCTCACCTGAGGAGGGAGTCCTCTCACCTGAGGAGGGAGTCCTCACAGTTTTATGATTTTTTAAATGAAATGTATGTGCCTCTTTTAGATCATTGTTGGTCTCATTATCAGCTCAGGCTGAGACATGTAAAGGTGAGAAGAAGTCCTCTCACCTGAGGCCTCCCTCCT
>NW_021167075.1:12500-50000 GCF_900634415.1 Cottoperca gobio
TCAATATGTAAATGAGCGTATGACTTCATCTGCCGGCTTTTAGCCATTTTGGAGCAAGTGCTAACTTTCTTATTGGAAAAGAGTCGGCAACTCTTCGCAGGACACGACGCATTTAGTTTGCAACAGTGACTTTGGTGTTGTGCTCCTGGGATCGTAGCTGCAATGAGTTTATATTGATGCTCTTAAGTGTGGAGCGCTATGGGGAAACACTGGTTGACGCACTTCCTGTGTGCCGTAAATGGAGGCTTCCTTTCCCAGGGAGTTCGTACCAGGTGACACAGAATGGAATAGAGAGGCTCATAGACAGCTGCAGGAACGAGTCCTAAAACACAGTCTTGTTCCCTCGTCTCAAAGTCGATGTGTTTTTGGTTAGAAATCAGTTCTGAGGTTCAAACACGCTGAAGACATTTAAAGTTGTGTTCTACGACATGAAATACATCAGCAGCTTGAATTCTGAAGCTTCTACGTGTCTTAATAACGTCAGGTACTAACACGTGTCTGAATGAGACTAAACGTCTTCACGCTAACATAAGCCGCCGTTAGCTTAGCGGTGGTGACGTCATGTGACCTGCTGTAGTTCCTTTACAGCCGAACGTTAGCTTCTTACTTCTGCAGGTTGTGTTTACGCTTCAATAATCATAAACGTGTTGATGTGGAGATTCTCCTGCTGAACAACACGAGTAAATATAAACGTTTGTTTGACACGGAGATTATTTTCTGTATTAATCCAAATTCCACTGGAAACATCCCGTCAGCTGTGAGTGCAGGGAACCGGAGATGCTGCCTTCAGGGTCGGTGGGATTAATCTACGTTACATTGAATCAACATTAAGTTCATAATGAGAAGTTAAAGTTCAACACTTTAAGGAATATATTATGTAGGAATGTATCGTGACACTGAGGGGCCCCACAGGTATAGAAACACAAACACAAGTGTGTGTTTGCCTCAGGTCACTGCTGTCACTGTCCACACACACACACACACACACACACACACTCACACACATACACACACACACACACACATGCTTTCATCACAACCTGTTTTCATTACAAACTCTCCCACATGCTGCAGGGTCATGAGAGGTCAAAGGTCGCGGTACAGTGAGGCCACGCTGTGACAGGAAGTTCCAGGTCACCTCCATCTGTGGGGGGGGGTTTACGGAGCCGGAGTCGAGTCGACTTCCTGTTCTGACTAAACAACGTCTGTTTTCTTCTTCTGACGTTTTGCTGTAAATGTCACGACTGAAAAGGTAAGACGACACTTTAATGAGCCACGAGGGGAAACAGAGACATAAAGTGTGAAACATCAGCGACCCTCGTCTGCTTTGTTCACTTAAAGGGACAGTTTGGAAGTATTTCTAGATGCAGTTTGTAGAAACAGACATTGAGCATCAGCAGGAAGCTAAACAACGTTCTGCTGTGGATGTTTAGACACCTAAACATCAGTTTAAATGTTCACTTCATTTATAATCTCACCACTTCACCGTGCTGTCAGACAGTTTCTGACTCTCTTCAAAGCACCAGACTCACACAGCAGCTCTACAGCTGCCTCCATCTGTTTGTTTGTGTGACTTTAGTGTTTTAAAGAGTTTGCATTCACCAAAGTCACACAAACTAACAGATGGAGGCAGCTGTAGAGCTGCTGTGTTCTGTGAGCTAAAATGACTGTTTTTGTCAATGGAGTCTGGTGCTTTGAATGTCTCGATGCTTTTCATGTTTTTTGTAAAGCACTTTGAGCTTCCTAGTTGTTGTAAAATACATGTGGCTCAGCTTCCTGACACACTCACTCCAAAACATCCAAACAGTCCGGCCTGGAAGGAAATCTATCTAAACAACTGACGGAGGATGCGGAGGGACAGATGGAGCTGTGAAATAAAACTGCAGAATCTTCTTTAAAGGTGATGTAATGCTGGCTGGTCAGCGTGAGGTCAAAGGTCAGAGATAACAGCACTGTGGGAACCTGAGAGCAAGGCCGATCCCCAAACAAGCTGCACACAGGACGGAGGAAGTGTGTGTGTGTGTGTGTGTGTGTGTGTGTGTGTGTGTGTGGGTGTGTGTGTGTGGGTGTGTGTGGGTGTGTGTGTGTGTGTGTGTGATGTACATACGGTGACACGGGAGGTTTAATATAGTGTCATCTCATAGCCCACATAAAGAAAGAGAGGATTTCCTCTGGAGGAAGTGTGTGTGTGTGTGTGTGTGTGTGTGTGTGTGTGTGTGTGTGTTTGACATCCCGGAAGCCGACGAGTGACGACAAGAAAAGAAAACATAGTGAATACGAGACGTGGAGGAAGTGTTCAACCCTTACTGTTACTGCAGTAAAGAAGCTGGAGCTCGTTTTTAAATATAAATATTTATAATATTAATTATTATTCATTCATATGAAGTAGTTATAGTTAAGTATTTGTAAAACATTTATAAACTTGTGTTTTTGTTGAAAGATTTATTTTAAGACGATTTAATGTAATTTTGACTATAAGGTGTTTGTTTTGCAGATTTCAGATTCAAACTTATTTAGTATTTTATTTTATTGTATTTTATATACATATATACAGTATATAACATGCACAGATTAGTAATGGTATTTAATACATGTTTTATTGTATTTTTATTTTATTCTAGATTATTTTCTTATATTTTATTGTGTTTTTATTTTACTCTATATTTATGTTTCTTCTAAATAGTTCGATAGTATTTATTTAATAGTTTTATAGGATTCTTTCATATTTTATTGTATTTGTTTGTTTTCGCAGTCGCAGTTTCAAACATGTGGTCAACGTTGTGAATTCAAACAAAACTACTTGATTACGTTTAGGAAAAGATGTTTTGGGGTAAATAAGTATGTTTGTTATGTACATTAAGTTACGTACGAAAGATAAGTAATCAACGTATACGGCTACATGCAGACGCACGGTCAAAACTACTTGGTTACGTACGTTAGTTGAGGATTCAACGTAAACCCTGACCTCTGCCATACGGGGACTTTCTCGCTCTTTACCTCGCCTGACTTCCGGAGCACTTGCTCTGTTCCCATAGTATTGTTGTGTGTGATTTGGTGATACAGGGCTGCAGTGTAACATTTGACCAAAACTCACCAGGAAGGAGGAGTTCCGGGTCCAGCAGTGCGGGCTGTGTGCTGTTGTGCTGGAGGTCCTGGTGGTCATGAGGGTTCGGGAGGTCCTGGTGCTCCTCGGGGTCCTGGTGGTCCTGGGGGTCTTGGGGGTTTAGGGGGTCCTGGTGGTCCTGGGGATTCAGTGGGTGCTGGTGGTCCTGGGGTTTCAGTGGCTCCAGGGGTTTCGCGGAGTCCTGGTGGTCCTGGGGATTCAGTGGGTCCTGGGGGTTCGGGGGGTCCTGGGGATTCAGTGGGTCCTGGGGATCCTGGTGGTTCGGGGGGTCCTGGGGGTTCGGGGGGTCTTGGTGGTCCTGGGGATTCAGTGGGTCCTGGGGATCCTGGTGGTTCGGGGGGTCCTGGGGGTTCGGGGGGTCCTGGTGGTCCTGGGGATTCAGTGTGTCCTGGGGGTTCTGGTGCTCCTGGGGGTTCGGGGGGTCCTGGTGCTTCTGGGAGTATGGGGGGTCCTGGGGGTTCGGGGGATTCAGTGGGTCCTGGGGGTTTTGGTGCTCCTGGGGATTCAGTGGGTCCTGGGGATTCAGTGGGTCCTGGGGATCCTGGTGGTTCGGGGGGTCCTGGGGGTTTGGGGGGTCCTGGTGGTCCTGGGGATTCAGTGGGTCCTGGGGATCCTGGTGGTTCGGGGGGTCCTGGGATTTCTGGTAGTCCTTGTGGTCCTGGTGGTTCGGAGGGTTCTGGTGGTCCTGGTGATCCTGGGGATTTGGTGGGTCCTGGTGGTTCTGGTGGTCCTGGGGATCCAGGTGATCGTACAATGCCTGACGGTCGTTCTGTATCCGGTTTAGGTCACTGCGCTGCTGCTGGAGCCGAGCCTGCACACCTGAAACACACACACACACACACACACACACACACACACACACACACACAAGACATTTCTATATAAATTTAAAAAAGAAGAAAAACATAAAAAATAATACTATAGAAAATATGCACAAGAAGCCCAAATAGAAGATACAAATACAATAAAATGTGAAGAAATACTATAAAGCAATATGTACAAGACACAAATAAAATGAAGAAAAATACTATATAAATATGAAAATAAATACCATAAATGTAGAAAATAATCCATAAAGAAAATAACATTTAGTTACTAGTTTAAAATGAGCTCCAGCTCAACAACTACAGCAGTAACTTCTGAATATTTATTCACTGCTGCCAAACCCACGGAAATACTCCTGAAATCTGAACATCAATGAATCTTAAGGAACCAACGGGTCCAAACTTTCTCCTGTGATCAGAATCCTGCAGAGGACATCAGGAACACAATATCGATCCTCCAACAACCAGCATTACGACCCTTATTCTCTTTACTGCCTTTATACTGCAGCTGAGCTGAGAGCGATCAACAGGAAGTCAGACAGACGGGTCGAGAGTGAGACAGACGGGGATGATGTATTTGGGGATTTCTGGGTTCATTGTTAAACTTTCAGTGAGAGCGACAGCCGGAACAAGAAGCTCCATATCAGAGCAGAGAAGAAACAAGACGAGGGGAAGTCCTGCAGAGTCATCAAATCTGCTTCCTTCATCAGCTGAACGCAGTCAAACATGTAACTAATATATATAATGTATTAAAATGTTTTATCCTGTAGCGACACTAAAAACCTTCAATAGTCATAACTCTGATTATTCTAGTTTCTCAGTATCATAAAAACTGTCTCATATCTTGTCAGACAGAAACATATTGTGTCTTGATTTTAGAAGTGTCCTGTTTAAATTCAATTCTTCCATTTTAACTGCCACTTCCTTCTCAGTCTTTCAACTTCACACTTTTTATAGCAATAAAAACACTTCTTGGCTGCAGATGTGAAGACATTTAAATGTTTTGTTTGCTAAAGTTCAGCAGTGATTGTAACTGTGTGCAGGAGGTGGACACAATAACAGAAACACTAAACTCAACGTGTGTTCAGGTTTAAAGTGTTTGTATTTTAACGTGTTCCTGTTATTATGTTTCTGCTGGCCGACGATTTCATTACCACTTCAGCTCGCAGGAAGTCGGAGGCGTGGTGGGAGCTGACCGTACCATGCCGAGGTGTGTGTGTGTGTGTGTGTGTGTGTGTGTGTGTGTGTGTGTGTGTGTGTGTGTGTGTGTGTGTGTGTGTGTGCGCGTGTGTGTGTGTGTGTGTGTGTGTGTAACTGCCTCTTTGTTTGTCTTTCTTTGTTAAATCAAGCCTCTAAAGGCCAAAGGGTTATTTTAGACTGAATTCTTTCCAATAACATAAACTGTTTGGATTCTCAGAGTTCTCCTGGTACAAAATATTTCTTGTTATGTACGATGTCGTTGTTAAATACACGGAGAACCAAACGCTGACTGACGAGGTAACGAGCAGAAAGAGTTGAAATAAAAGAAAAGAATAAAATGAACTGTTAGCTTAGCATCAAACCGTGCAGATTTAAAGGAGCAGCTTCCTGTTTCAGGGTCAGCTGCACTATAACGCTTCAAACACGCAGAATAATAATAACAATAATAATAATAATAATAATAATAATAATAATAATAATAATATCTCTGCTGGAATATCAGCCGAACACTGTGGACAATTTAGTGAAAGAAGTTGTAAAATTTGAAAAGTATTTGTACCATTTTGGGGAAAAACTGTTGTAATATTTCAAGAAACAAAGTTGGGTAAAGTCAAAGAATTTAGAGAAAAAAATGCTGTATTAAAATATTATAAAAGAAAATGTAAAAAATGTAAAAAAATGTAAAAGTATTATTTTAAAAAGTCATAATATTTGAGGAAATAATTATTTAAAAACAAAAAACAGTCTTATATTTTAAGGAAAGAAAGTCTGGTTGTATAGAAGTCTATGAGAAAATGTTTCTTCTTCTCTCTTGATTTATTACCTCAGTAACATTTTCCTGATGAGTTTATGTCTCAGTCTGTAGTTTCTAGTCTTCTTCAACATGATGTTCATTTAATAACTTATGGAAACATTTAAAATAGAGGATGAAGCAGCGTCTCTTTAGGGCGGGGCTACCTTTGACAGGTTACTGAGATTGACAGGTGTTCACCTATAAAAACTAAAATATGTCACAAAACAAACTGTCCAGTGTTTAACAGTAATATAGTCCCACTCAGTGTGTGAGTCACTGTGTGTTTTCAGGCCGAGGATGTGTGTGTGTGTTGGGGGGGTGAGGTGACCATGTTAGTGAGTCCTATGGGAGCGACTCGCCCTCAACCTCTTTGTTAAAGAGGCAGGAATGAGTCAGACTGCTCTGCCACTGCTAACCGTGTGTATGTGTGTGTGTGTGCGTGCGTGTGTGTGTGTGTGTGTGTGTGTGTGTGTGTGTGTGTGTGTGTGTGTGTGTGTGTGTGTGTGTGTGTGTGTGTGTGTGTGTGTGTGTGCGTGTGTGGCTGAAGAAAACAAAGATCTTTAAACTTCTCACGTAAGAACCAGAGCCACAGTTCAAAGAGATTAAATTGGCAGTTTTTCTTCACATTATAGACGTTTTGTCTTCTGTCTGTTTGGTAGTTTTTCGTGTCTTTATAGACATTTAGCACGTGCTTGTATACACTTTGCCGCTCAGACTCTTTGACAACCTTTTAATTTTTTGGGTTCGGGTCAGGTGTGACGGTACCTGGAGCCTGGAGCTCTGTCCTCACTGGTCCTCCAATCAGAGCCGAGCTCCCAGAGTCCAGCTGTGCATCAGAGACTGTCAGAGACAAACACACGAGCTGTAAAAACACTGGAAACATACAAACATATATATATATATATATATATATATATATATATATATATATTATATACAGTATGTGTGTATATATATATATATATATATAAACAAAAGAGAGACTGAGAATAGAAGCGAGGACGTCCTCCTGAAGATATCTGGTAAACACGGCAGTTTCTCTCACACACACACACACACACACACACACACACACACACACACACACACACACACACACACACACACACACACACAGACTAAGACTAAATTAAGTTCCTGAGCGATACAAAAGTTTGGCTGTTTTAGTAAAAATACACTCCTGTAGAGAATAACAAAGTCAGTTTATGAAGCTTCTGGCTACAAACGCAACGCTGACGCTGCTCAAAGGGGAGACGACGCCATGACAGGAGAGAGAGGAAACGTTACCTTCAGGAACATTACACATGTCTGTCTCACTACATATACAACACAGGACTGATGACACCATGACAGGAGAGAGAGGAAACATTACCTTCAGGAACATTACACATTTCTCTGTCTCACTACATATACAACACAGGACTGATGACACCATGACAGGAGAGAGAGGAAACGTTACCTTCAGGAACATTACACATGTCTCTGTCTCACTACATATACAACACAGGACTGATGACACCATGACAGGAGAGAGAGGAAACGTTACCTTCAGGAACATTACACAAGTCTCTGTCTCACTACATATACAACACAGGACTGATGACACCATGACAGGAGAGAGGAAACGTTACCTTCAGGAACATTACACATGTCTCTGTCTCACTACATATACAACACAGGACTGATGACACCATGACAGGAGAGAGAGGAAACGTTACCTTCAGGAACATTACACAAGTCTCTGTCTCACTACATATACAACACAGGACTGATGACACCATGACAGGAGAGAGAGGAAACGTTACCTTCAGGAACATTACACATGTCTCTGTCTCACTACATATACAACACAGGACTGATGACACCATGACAGGAGAGAGAGGAAACGTTACCTTCAGGGACATTACACATGTCTCTGTCTCACTACATATACAACACAGGACTGATGACACCATGACAGGAGAGAGAGGAAACGTTACCTTCAGGAACATTACACATTTCTCTGTCTCACTACATATACAACACAGGACTGATGACACCATGACAGGAGAGAGGAAACGTTACCTTCAGGAACATTACACATGTCTCTGTCTCACTACATATACAACACAGGACTGATGACACCATGACAGGAGAGAGGAAACGTTACCTTCAGGGACATTACACATCTCTCTGTCTCACTACATATACAACACAGGACTGATGACACCATGACAGGAGAGAGGAAACGTTACCTTCAGGAACATTACACATGCTCTCTGTCTCACTACATATACAACACAGGACTGATGACACCATGACAGGAGAGAGAGGAAACGTTACCTTCAGGGACATTACACATGTCTCTGTCTCACTACATATACAACACAGGAGAGATGTTTTACACATTTAATCCAGAATGTTCTATATTCTTCCTCTAGAATAACCAGTAACAACAAAGTGTCTCCTGACTGACCTGTGTCCTCACAGTTGTGTCCTCCGTGTCCTGGACAGCAGCGCCACAGCAGAGCGGTGAAGATCTGCTGCTTCTGCCTGTAGACCGGCCGGGTGGACAGTTTGTACCTGCACACAAAACATGATTTTATAAAATCTGATATTTTGTTATAAATGAAACTAGTTTATTCAAGTAAAGCTGAAAACACTTAATGCATAAGTAATAATAATCTATTTATATCATATAATAGTGTAACAGCCACAGACTGCTAATACTTTGACTGCATTTTAATGGATGAACATTTTCAATGCAGGACTTTTAGTATTTACAGTGTAGTATTAGTACTATTCCTGCAGTAAAGGCTTGTTGTTGTTGTTGTTGTTGTGGACTCACATGACCAGCTGACAGTCGGGCCTCCTGCTTGGACACAGACTCTGAGACTTGATGGTGTATTTCTCTGTTCCACACGCCACCGCCACAGTGACCTCACGACTCTGCACGAGGGCACACCAGTTCCTACACACACACACACACACACACACACACACACACACACACACACACACACACACACACACACACAGTCCTTTAACAATTCATTAGTTTGGATTATGTGCATCTGTCAACTACATCTCCCATAATTCTACAAAGAGACATAAAACGACTACAAACAGATTATAATAATAATAATACATTTTATTTGGATGCAAAACATTGATGCATATCATTAGGATACGCTTTTATTTTGAAACCTTTAACTGAAACTAAATTGCAAGAAATGTGACTTTAAATATTGAAGAGCGCAGTAATAAAATTGTAAATCATATTTTAGTTGATATAAATGTGATTGTGTTAAATGTGCATAATGATTTTAACTCATATCGATCGCAGACTTTCTGATATTTGAAACACGGTATCGTCGACAAAGAATCGATAACATATCGTATCGTGGTCGAACCTTTGATTTGAACCTCCAGTGGCTGTTTATTTAAAACTGATGTTGTGAACAAACTTGGTGGATATTATTTAAAGTTTGAATCCACAACTTTTGTTGTTGGTTTGAGTCTGAACATGAAGTTAAGAACTTTAAGTGTAATATAATAAATTCACTCACAGCTGTGGTGAATAAAGCTGACTATAAACACGTGTGTGTGTGTGTGTGTGTGTGTGTGTGTGTATAGAAACACAGACCATGAAGTCACAGGGCAGAAGAGCCCAGAGGGTTTTTCACTTTATGGGTTAAAAACATTCAACAGGCCTGGAGCTCCTTGTTGAAAAGTCAATCAACAACATAGAGACATAAAAACACCAGAAAGTTGCAAAACCACACAAAATGATAACAAAGAGACAAGAGGACTACAAAGAGACACAACATGACTACAAAGAGACACAACAGGACTACAAAGAGACAACAGGACTACAAAGAGACACAACACGACTACAAAGAGACACAACATGACTACAAAGAGACACAACATGACTACAAAGCCACACAACAGGACTACAAAGAGACAACAGGACTACAAAGAGACAACAGGACTACAAAGAGCCACAACACGACTACAAAGAGACACAACATGACTACAAAGAGACACAACATGACTACAAAGCCACACGACAGGACTACAAAGAGACACAACAGGACTACAGGACCACAAAGAGGCACAACATTACTACAAAGAGACACAACAGGACTACAAAGAGACACAACATGACTACAAAGAGACACAACATGACTACAAAGCCACACAACAGGACTACAAAGAGACACAACAGGACTACAAAGAGACACAACAGAACCACAAAGAGACACAACAGAACTACAGGACCACAAAGAGACACAACAGAACCACAAAGAGACACAACAGGACTACAAAGAGACACAACAGAACCACAAAGAGACACAACAGAACCACAAAGAGACACAACAGGACTACAGGACCACAAAGAGGCACAACATTACTACAAAGAGACACAACATGACTACAAAGAGACACAACATGACTACAAAGCCACACAACAGGACTACAAAGAGACACAACAGGACTACAAAGAGACAACATGACTACAAAGAGACAACATGACTACAAAGAGACACAACAGAACCACAAAGAGACACAACAGGACTACAAAGAGACACAACAGGACTACAAAGAGACACAACAGAACCACAAAGAGACACAACAGGACTACAAAGAGACACAACATGACTACAAAGAGACACAACATGACTACAAAGCCACACAACAGGACTACAAAGAGACACAACAGGACTACAAAGAGACAACATGACTACAAAGAGACACAACAGAACCACAAAGAGACAACAGGACTACAAAGAGACAACAGGACTACAAAGAGCCACAACACGACTACAAAGAGACACAACATGACTACAAAGAGACACAACATGACTACAAAGCCACACAACAGGACTACAAAGAGACACAACAGGACTACAGGACCACAAAGAGGCACAACATTACTACAAAGAGACACAACAGGACCACAAAGAGACACAACATGACTACAAAGAGACACAACATGACTACAAAGCCACACAACAGGACTACAAAGAGACACAACAGGACTACAAAGAGACAACATGACTACAAAGAGACACAACAGAACCACAAAGAGACACAACAGAACCACAAAGAGACACAACAGGACTACAAAGAGACAACATGACTACAAAGAGACACAACAGAACCACAAAGAGACACAACAGAACCACAAAGAGACACAACAGGACTACAAAGAGACACAACAGGACTACAGGACCACAAAGAGGCACAACATTACTACAAAGAGACACAACAGGACCACAAAGAGACACAACATGACTACAAAGAGACACAACATGACTACAAAGCCACACAACAGGACTACAAAGAGACACAACAGGACTACAAAGAGACAACATGACTACAAAGAGACAACATGACTACAAAGAGACACAACAGAACCACAAAGAGACACAACAAGACTACAAAGACACACACCAGGACTACAAAGAGACACAACAGAACCACAAAGAGACACAACAGGACTACAAAGAGACAACATGGCTACAAAGAGACACAATAGGACTACAAAGAGACACAACAGGACCACAAAGAGACACAACAGGACCACAAAGAGACACAACATGACTACAAAGAGACACAACACGACTACAAATAGACACAATACAACTACAAATAGACACAACATGACTACAAAGAGACATAACATGACCACAAAGAGCCATAACATGACTACAAAGAGACACAACACGACCACAAAGAGGCACAACAGGACTACAAAGAGACACAACATGACTACAAAGAGACACAACAGAACCACAAAGAGACACAACAGGACTACAGGACCACAACGAGGCACAACAGGACTACAACGAGATACAACAGGACCACAAAGACACACAACAGTACCACAAAGAGGCAAAACAGGACTACAAAGAGACACAACATGACCACAAAGAGACACAACATGACTACAAAGCCACACAACAGGACTACAAAGAGACACAACAGAACTACAGGACCACAAAGAGACACAACAGGACTACAGGACCACAAAGAGGCACAACAGGACTACAAAGAGACACAACATGACTACAAAGAGACACAACAGGACCACAAAGAGACACAACAGGACTACAGGACTACAAAGAGACACGACATGACTACAACGCCACACAACAGGACCACAAAGAGACACAACATGACTACAAATAGACACAACAGGACTACAAAGAGGCACAACAGGACTACAAAGAGACACAACAAGACTACAACGCCACACAACAGGACCACAAAGAGACACAACATGACTACAACGCCACACAACAGGACCACAAAGAGGCACAACAGGACTACAAAGAGACATAACATGACTACAAAGAGACACAACAGAACCACAAAGAGACACAACAGGACTACAAAGAGACACAACATGGCTACAAAGAGACACAACATGACTACAAAGAGACACAACAGAACCACAAAGAGACACAACAGGACTACAAAGAGACACAACATGACTACAAAGAGACACAACAGAACCACAAAGAGACACAACAGGACCACAAAGAGACACAACAGGACTACAGGACTACAAAGAGACACAACATGACTACAACGCCACACAAGAGGACCACAAAGAGACACAATATGACTACAAAGAGACACAACAGGACTTTTGTTTCTCTGGTGTCTCCTCATCTGGAGCTATTTATTGATATTCACATTAAAATGTTAAAGTTGTTTATTCGTCATCACTTTAATTTGCTGTCTGTTTGTTTGTGTTGGATATCGTCCCGTGCTCATGCTGCGTCCTGTGATCTGTTGTGGAGTCGACCCTGCATGGTGTGTGTGTGTGTGTGTGTGTGTGTGTGTGTCTGTGTGTGTGTGTGTGTGTGTACTGTAATGTTGACGTTGGACTGTTTGTCACACTTCCTGTCTGCCTGACTCTCTATACAAACACATCCATCCTGTAAACAAACATATAAACAGGCAGATAAATGTTGAATGGAAATGGTCTTTAATGAAAACTTTGCAGTTGCTATGGTACACGCATAGACAGTAACTCCCTCAGGACAAACACATTATTCCGTTATAATTATAATTATTATTACAATTATAATTGTGTGTAGAGGCGCTGCGACAGTGCTGTATTTCCTAATGAATCTTCGATAAAAGTTTGAAAACCCCAGGAACCTTTGCACCAGCTTCCGACTGGTGGGGGTAGGCCATTGAGTGACAGCACTGACCTTCGCCTCATCCATTCGAATGCTATCCTCAGCGATGATAAATCCCAGAAACTAAACAATCTTAACGTGGAACTCACATTTCTCCGCCTTGACAAACAGCAGGTTGTCGAGAAGGCGTCGTAACACTTGACCGACGTGTTGTATGTGGGCCTCCTCATCTGGTGAAAAAATGAGGATGTCATCCAGATACACGAACACAAATCGATTAAGCATATCCCGGAGAACGTCATTAACCAGGGCCTGGAACACCGCTGGAGCGTTGGTCAGTCCAAAAGGCATTACAAGGTATTTGTAGTGTCCACTGGGAGTATTGAATCCGGTCTTCCACTCATCCCCCTCCCTTATCCTCACCAAATGATACGCGTTGCGTAGGTCCAGTTTGGTGAATATCTTGGCCCCTTGTAACAGCTCAAATGCCGAAGAAATAAGTGGAAGGGGATACCGATTCTTCACAGTGATTTTGTTCAAACCTCGATAGTCAATACAGGGTCGTAGGGACTTGTCCTTCTTCTCCACGAAAAAGAATCCCGCACCAGCAGGTGAAGACGAAGGACGAGTAATCCTAGCTTTCAAGGCTCCCTCGATGTACTCCCTCATGGTCTCTCTCTCTGGCGCAGACAGGGAATACAAATGACCCTTCGGAGGTGCAGCGCCCGGAAGTAGGTCAACCGGGCAGTCATACTCTCGGTGAGGTGGCAGAGCAGTGGTCCGGGTCTTACTGAAGACCTCTTTAAGCCCCAAGTAGCACGCCGGAACCTTGGCCAAATCCGGAAAGTCCCTCTCCAGACTTCCACTGGGTCTTTTGTCCAAAGTAGTCATTCCCAGACCTCGTTCCTTGCAGCCTGGAAAATACGTGGTTGAACACCTCTGGTGCCATCCCAATACCTCTCCTCCGGCCCAGTCCATGTGAGGGATGTGCTGGACTAGCCACGGATATCCCAGAATTATCGGGTGTGTGGGAGCTTCAAACACATGGAACTCAATCTGTTCCGAATGTCCATTAGCCATGACCAGTTGCACAGGTTGAGTGATATGGGAAACTCGACACAGTACTCTGTCGTCCAGAGCCTTGGCTTCCAACACCTCGGGTAATGAGTGCAACTTCAAACCCAACCTCTTAGCCATTCCCTCATCCATAAAACTCTCGTCTGCTCCGGAATCGATCAGCACAGGATGAATCATGGTCTCTGACGACGAGATGAGCGTGGCAGATTTCAGCGCTCGAGAGGGTCTTCCTCCAGAAACTGCTCGGCTCACCAGTGCCCTCTTTACTGGTGAGCCTTGGCTTTTACTGGACATCTATCAACAAAATGTCCAAACTCAGCGCAATAGATGCAGCGACCCTCTCTCATCCGGTGCTGTCTCTCCGCTTCAGACAGTCTGGTGCGGCCCAACTGCATCTCCTCGTCTGGTGAGGTTACTGTCACCGAATAAGGTGGTCTCTGAACGAAACCTTGGACGAAAGTGTGACCGGAACCACCCCGTCCGTCCCACCCCGTCCCTCGTATCTGTGAGTTGCGACCGTCGATAGTCCTCGTTCTCGTTCTCTCTCCCGGAATCGGTTGTCGATTCGGATGCACTGGGAAATAAGAGAGTCCAGACCTGTGGGCAATACCAATGGTGCTAGCTCATCCTTGATACGATCCAAGAGTCCACTCCTGAATGCGTCGAACAACGCCTGCTCATTCCATCCACTGTCGGCCGCCAATGTCCGGAATTCCACAGCATAGTCCGAAGTCAGTCGGTTCCCCTGTCGAATACTGGTGAGTGAACGGGCTGCCTCTCGACCCGGAGCCGTGTGGTCGAAGATCTTCCTTAGAGTCTCTGTGAAGGCTCCTAAGGATTGACAAATTGGTGCCTCCTTGGCCCATTCTGCCGTAGCCCAAGCCTCCGCCCGTCCTGACAGGTAAGAAATCACATACGCCACCTTGGAACTCTCAGAAGCAGCTTGTAATTCAAAATGTAAATAACATTGGGTTAAGAACGCTCTGCAATTCTCCAAATCTCCAGAGAAGCGTTCGGGTCTGGAGAGACGAATCATTGGCTGGGGAGTAGCCGTGGTGACGGGAGGGATGACCGCCACACCTTGACCGGTAGCAGCCTGGCCCCACGGCGTGGCCATCGCAGAACATAGTGACTGGACGCATGTCCCCAGCTGTTGGAGCTGCTTGGCCAGCTGGTCCACTTGACCACCTATGTCGCTCTGGAATGCCGTCTGATTGTCTGTCAGAGACCTCACTCCGACGCACAGGGATGACAGCTGCTCATCCAGATTGTGGAGACGAATGCCTTGAACACCGAGCACCGTCTTAACCTTCTCTGAGTCGGCTGAGTCCATGTCTTACCAGTTCGTACTGTTACGGTACGATCAAGACAGAAGGGAGGTGGGACTCAATTGCACGACACAGAGGCAGATAAATGTTGAATGGAAATGGTCTTTACTGAAAACTTTGCAGTTGCTATGGTACACGCATAGACAGTAACTCCCTCAGAACAAACACATTATTCCGTTATAATTATAATTATGATCTGATCTCACACAAAAAACGTGTTTTCATGTCCCGTCACAGAATACTAAGAGTATTATGATTATAATTCATTGTTTCTACACGTGAACAAAGTCCTCTGACTCAGAAGAACCTCCATGTCATTTCCTGTGGAGAGCAAAAACACACACACACACATACACACACACACACACACACACACACGCACACACACACACACACACACACACACACACACACACACACACACACACACACACTGTGGACAGGAAGTTCCTCCTCATCCTGAGCTGCTGTTACACGCAGTTAAACTACACACGCAACCAAAATACACACTTTGAAATAACAAAGATATGATTTATTATTTCACTTTGTGACTTCATGAATTATTATTATAATGTTTATTTTTGTAAAGTTTGTCCAGAGGTGGAAGAAGTATTTATATTTCTTTACTTCAGTAAAATAAATAAAACTAAACTGTAGAAATACTGTGTTACAGTAAAAGTCCTCATTCTACAGAATAATATATATTTTATTACTTTATTATAATTATTGATGCATTAATCACTTTCATGTTGCATCTGGTGAAGAAGGAGCTCATTAAATTACTTTATTAACTGCTAGTAGTTTAATCTGTAATAATAAATACATTTATACATTTATATATATTTAGTTTGAATGATCTGAAATTAAAGCTGTGAAACGTAGAGAAGTAAAAACCTCTGAGATGTAGAGCCGTAGAAGTATAAAGTAGTATAACATGGAAATACACATTTCTGCACAATATTTCCACTTTTAGTTCAGATATGCTCCACTTGTTTCACAGTCATTTGTTGAACACTTACTGCATTTACTTTTTTTTAATATTTATGTTTTAATCTCTCAAACAACCTAAAACACTTTTGCTCCTCGTCCGTTTTAAAGATTTTGTGAAACGTTTTCCAGATTTTTTAGCTGCAGTTCACAAACTCCATTTCCCAGAAGCCCCAGAGCTTCACGGGCTGAATGTCACGTCATCCTGACCGCAGGTTCAAGTTCACGTCAGAATTCCTCCACCTGCATGATCCAATAACAACAACACCACCTTTAAAAAGTTTGATCTCTTTCATCTGCTGGCTGTGTGTCCTGATAACGGCTGGAAGAGCAAATGATGCCTTCATGGTCACGTAATCCGCTGCTCTGTTTGATCTGAACCCGTCTGCTCACTGAGCTTCTTCCCTTTCTGTTCAAGTTGGGTGAACTCTTACTTTGAAAGGATCTCAGTGAGGCCTTCAATGACAGGAGGACTTTACTTCAAAATAAGAGCATATATTTCTATTTATATCAGAAAGTTTCAGAGCAATGAAGTGAAACCAGTGGCTCAAAGGAAGGGAGGGAATTCATATTAAAAGTAATGATGTGGGAAATGATCAGCATTTAAAGTCTTTACGTCAAATCTTTATTTCTTTGTGGGACGATTTTCCACCAATTAGTTTCCTGCCTGTAGTCCGTAAAACAATACAAAACTAAGAAATACTAAAGTCAGCCGACAAAACATGTAAAAACAGCAGAATGCTTCAGATTTCGTCTTCATACAGCAACACAACTAACTTTCTCCACCTCCACTTCATCAGCATTTAATAATGACCTCTGACCTCTGAAGCATGATCCCCCCCCCCCTCACACTCACACACACACGCACACACACACACACACACACACACACACACACACACACACACACACACACAGCCTCAGGGATCAGTTTCATCAGGGATTTGAGTCCTGCAGTTTAATGAATGCGTCTCAATAATGACGCCTGTATGAACGCGAGACATTTCATCTTCTTCTTCAGTCTGCGAACATCAGCGTCCAAATAAAAGAAATGCAGCAGATTCGTTCAATTCTGGAACAATAACTTCTTTTAAAACCCTCATGATGATTAGCCTACTAACGGGGCGACCAGAGGTGCGCAGGGGTCGACATTAATCATGGCCTGAAGACCCAGGGCCTCAATAACGTCAGGTCAGCGTCTCCTGGACACCCGGGGAAGATCTCCGTTCACACTTTAGCGAGGGAGGCCGGGAGCTAACA
This sequence comes from Cottoperca gobio, assembly GCF_900634415.1. Classification (NCBI taxonomy): domain Eukaryota; kingdom Metazoa; phylum Chordata; class Actinopteri; order Perciformes; family Bovichtidae; genus Cottoperca; species Cottoperca gobio. Next base: position 30,233 of record NW_021167075.1, read on the forward strand.
GCTAAAGCTAACAGAGGTTCCATTGACTTACATTATGATGCGTTCAAGCTCTATTCTGTAAAAACAAGCACTGGGCAAAGTTAAAATATAACGTCATCATGATGTGTTCAAATGTAATCTCGTAAAATGTAGTTTTTGGCGGGAAACTTATTGTGTGAAGGAGAAGTTTTCACAGCAATATAAAACAGATATTAGAGGAAATGATGAGCCGTTTACCTTCCTCACAAAACACATGAAATCTTTTGTAGGGTGAGAACTAAGACACTGTGAATTAGAATATGAATAAATGTTATGTTACTATGTTAATGTCTTCTCACTTATTGACGTGTCACAGTTAAGGAGGCCGTTTTCAGCTGCGTTTCATTGTGTTTTCTGTATTGTTCTTACATAAGTTCACATTCGGGACACTGATAGAGGGTTGGGGGCCGTTGATTGAAAATGTTAACGTCTGTCCTTTGTGACAAATGATATTTGAGTCTGGACCAAAGTCGTGAGCAGACAGACTGACTTTAACATCCACAGAGCCACGTGAAATAACAAACTGCAGTTAAAGATGTTTTCATTTTCCCGACATTATTTTGCAACGGCACCGTCGCTGCATCCTGAGCTTAAAGACGATCGTGATTAGTTTAAAGAACTACAAAAAACCCAGAACGTTTTCTTCCCTTAGCGCAGAATTATGACCCGTTCAGCCCAAGTGACAATATCCAGCTCTGCGTTCCTTATAACGACCAGCAGGGGGCAGGAAGGAGTCCGAGTGTATAGAAGTCTATGAGAAAATGTTTCTTCTTCTCTCTTGATTTATTTCCTCAGTAACATTTTCCTGATGAGTTTATGTCTCAATCTGTAGTTTCAAGTCTTCTTCAACATGATGTTCATTTAGCAACTTATGGAAACATTTAAAATAGAGGATAAAGCAGCGTCTCTTTAGGGCGGGGCTACCTGTGATTGACAGGTCGTCACCACGGTGTTGTCGTGTTTTCATGTCATGAACGTTTTGATCTTATGTCATGTTCAGCGTTCGGTTGAACTTCTCCAGCCTCTCGTGTCACTTCGGGTTCATAAAGAACCAAGACGGCGACGACCAAAATGCCAAACTCAAGGCGTCAGAACTAAAACCAAGGAGTCACGTCACAGTGACGACGTCCACGTCTCACATACAGGCTCTGCTTCAGGACTGTGCAGATCTGGCTCTGACAGACTAAGTGTGACACAAACATCAGAAAGCAGCAAATGATGGCAGAAGGTGTAAATATTTGACTTTAAGAGTTACAGCTTCGTCCTGTCGACTCATCGTGAACTGACTTTAAATACTTTCACTTTTTCTTCAGTGAAGAAAACTCAGATGCAGAAAGTGAAGCTTGAGTTCAGGATGTTTTTGGACTCACCCGGTCCGGGCTGGGTAGTTCCCTCTCTCTCCCAGAGGGGGGGTCTCTGTCGCCCCGGGGTGAAGCCTCTCAAGGTGGGGGGGGGATGCTGCTCCTCCTCTTCCTCCCTCCTCCTCCTCCTCGGGGTCCCGTGCTCTCACCTCGCAGTGAACACTCACCAGTAAGCCCAGCAGCAGCACCAGTTCTCCCACTGATGTCATGTCTGCTCCGCTCCACACCGCTGAGTGGAGGAGCCCCCCCCCACCAGCTGCTTTTAAACAGCTGGAGGGGGAGGGGGGGAGGAGGGAGGCCACACCTCCTGCTTCCTCTGCCCCCCCCTCTCTGTACAGACTTCTTCTCTGACCACATCTCATTTGTGATACAACCCTGAAGGTGAACAATGTAGAAACTTTAACTCACAGATATCATGAAGCTTCCCCACTTCATGACTCACATCAACACAAGTTTATATTACAAGTGTTTAATATGTACATGAGGCGTTATGTAATGTAGCTGTTGAGAGTTTAAATCTACACACACACAGTTACAAACACACACTCTGATGTTCTCATGTTTCCTCTCGTCTCAACATTGACCTGAGCGTGAGACATTCTGTCCCCTGCGGTGTCTCACCTTAAGAATAGAATAAAAGACTTTACTCTCTACTTTTATATGAAAACAGGAACCTTAAACAGAACAGAAGGAGCATCAGGTACTCGAGGGTGAGTGCTGTGGTGCTGAGGTAGAACAATACATATTAATAAAATAGAATAAAAAGATAAGAAGTCTAAAGTCTTCACAGCGCTGTTTGAAGGTTGAGACTTTGAGTTTAAGGAGATAATATGTCTGATATTAAATGTCTTGCTAACTCTTTATATGAAGGTCATAAAACATGATGATGCATTTAGAAGGCTTCACACGACTCTAAATGTTTATAACAGTTGTATAAAGTATTATAAGTTCAGCGTTCCTCGTGAGTTAAAGCTCCCACAGTGACCACAGTGGGTAAATAACAGTTCAGATAAAAAGCATATAAAGATTAAAATACTTCATAAACATTATGAAGAGTTTAAAAGGTTTATAAATGCATTATAATGTAATGAGTTATGAGTTCATATACCAAACAAGTGCTTATCTTTGTAGTGTTCTTATCCTGCTGCATTTAGTCTGTTTTTATCACATAAAATGAAATATATGGAAAGAAAACAAACTTTTATTTAATTTCTTCAGATTTGTGCTTCAAGATAAAACCAAAGAAAACACTTCGACCTGTTTTCAAGTGTCTTTATATCATAAATATATAATACAAAGAAGATGCTCCAAACTTCACTTCCCAGAGATATAAAGAATGATCTGTACTTCCACTGAATTCTGAGCTTACTTAACACAACAACACAACAACAACAACAACACAACAACAACAACAACAACAACACAACAACACAACAACACAACAACAACACAACAACAACAACAACACAAAAACACAACAACAACAACACAACAACAACAACAACAACACAACAACACAACACAACAACACAACAACAACAACAACAACACAACACAACAACACAACACAACAACACAAAAACACAACAACACAACAACAACACAAAAACACAATACAACAACAACAACACAACAACACAACAACAACAACACAACAACACAACACAACAACACAACAACAACACAACAACAACACAACAACAACACAACACCACAACAACACAACAACACAACACAACATAACAACACAAACACACAACATAACATATCAACACAAACACACAACACAGACAGAAGAAAGAAGGAAGAAGGCGACTAAAACAAAATAGCCTACCATTACTTTGTTCATCATTATCCAGATTATAAATATATATATCAATATAAATAATAAATATATATTATTCATATATAAATATATATATATATAATATATATATATATATATATATATACATATATAAATATATATATGTATATATATATTTAAATATAAATATATATATCAAATCAAATTTATTTATATAGCCCAATATCACAAATTACACATTTGTAATTTACAGACTGTACAGGATACGACACCCTCTGTCCTTAGACCCTGTACTCAGACCCTCTGTCCTTACACCCTCTGTCCTTAGACCCTCGCATCGCACAAGGAAAAACTTCCTAAAAGAAACCCCATAATTAAAGGGGGAGAAATGGTAGGAACCTCAGGGAGAGACTGAGGAGGGATCCCTCTCCCAGGACGCACAGACGTGCAATAGATGTTGTGTGTACAGGATAAACAACATAGTACAAATACAACATTTGACAGAAATTATGTTGTGTTGAAAAAGAGAAAGTTTGGATGAATCCAGGAAAATGTATATATATATAAATATATTGGTTCAAAAACGACTTCATGAAAGAAAGGGAAAGGAAAGGAGAGACCCTGCCCGGAGGAAGCCCGGGGCCCCCGTCTGGAGCCAGGCCCAGAGGGAGGGCCCGACAGCGAGCGCCTGGTGGCCGGGTTTGCCACGGAACCCGGTCGGGCACAGCCAGAAGAAGCTACGTGGTGCCTCCCATCCATCCATCCTGTGGGCCCACCACTCATGGGAAAAACCGCTGGGGTCGGGTGCGCTGTCACACGGGTGGCAGTGATGGTCAGGGACCTCGACGGACCAGACCCGGGCAGCAGAGGCTGGCTCTGGGGACGTGGAACGTCACCTCTCTGTGGCGGAAGGAGCCGGAACTAGTGCAGGAGGTGGATCGCTACCAGTTGGATCTGGTGGGGCTTACCTCCACGCACAGTCTTGGCTCTGGAACCGTACTCCTGCATAGGGGTTGGACTCTATTCTTCTCCGGAGTTGCCCAAGGTGTGAGGCGTCGGGCCGGGGTGGGGATACTCACCAGTACTTCATACTTCAACAGTTACTGGATCGGTTCGCAGCCGAGTGTGCAGCGGTTGGGATGAGGATCAGCACCTCCAAATCTGAGGCCATGGCTCTCAGCAGGAAACCGGTGGATTGCCTACTCCGGGTAGGCAATGAGCCATTACCCCAAGTGAAGGAGTTCAAGTACCTCGGGGTCTTGTTCGCGAGTGAGGGGACAATGGAGCGAGAGATTGGCCGGAGAATCGGAGCAGCGGGGGCGGTATTACAGTCACTTTACCGCACCGTTGTGACGAAAAAAGAGCTGAGCCAGAAGGCAAAGCTCTCAATATACCGGTCGATCTTCGTTCCTACCCTCACCTATGGTCATGAAGGCTGGGTCATGACCGAAAGAACGAGATCACGGGTACAAGCGGCCGAAATGGGTTTTCTCAGACGGGTGGCGTCTCCCTTAGAGATAGGGTGAGAAGCTCAGCCATCCGTGAGAGACTCGGAGTAGAGCCGCTGCTCCTTAACGTTGAAAGGAGCCAGTTGAGGTGGTTCATCTAGTAAGGAGCCACCTGGGCGCCTCCCTAGGGAGGTGTTCCAGGCACGTCCAGCTGGGAGGAGACCCCGGGGAAGACCCAGGACTCGGTGGAGAGATTATATCTCCTCACTGGGAACGCCTCAGGATCCCCCAGTCGGAGCTGGAGGATGTGGCCCGGAGAAGGGAAGATTGGGGTTCCTTACTGGAGCTGCTGCCCCTGCGACCCAGTCCCGGATAAACGGTAGACGATGGATGGAAAATATATATATATATATATATATACATGTATATTATATACATATATTTATGCATGTATATTATATACATATATAAATATATATATATTCATATATACATGTGATGGGACATATTGGAACACCAGTATTATAGTGTTTATCATCTTAACCATCCAATAATAGTCAGATTTATTTTAAATTAAATAATAATTTGACCTTTTGACAAAATGTTAAAAAATAATAATTTGAAAGAACATTTTGCATTCATGATATTTATTGTGAATCATTTTCCATTTGTCAGACATTAATGACTTTAGAAACAGAAACATGCATCTGGATCATTCCAACTTCCATGGTTTGTATTTTACAACCTTTACAGAACCTGGAGCTCAAGTTGTCACTCACCGTGCTTACATCCATATATTTTAATGCAAAGTATTGGTAAATATTAAAGCTGGATGTAAAAGGAAATATTTGATAACACTTGAGGTGGTTTTTGCAAACACACTGGATGCTCGTTGGGAACTCCTTTGCAGAATAAATTGTGACGTAGAGAACATTTAGGTCACATGACTGATCAGCTGTTTCTGCTCCTACATATTTATATTCTCAGCATCAAACAACAATCAAATCTGTGTGTATGTGGGCGTCCGCTAAGTCACAGCTGCATGAAGTTTCTGCTGAATAAAATATACAATTACTGTTTTAACACTTTAAATGTAAATACTACAAAAACAAACAGTTGAATATAAATGACTGCTCATGCTGCTTTATCATTTGTGAGGCAAACATATTCTTTAAATGTAGGATGACTAATTATTAATAACTCTTTCATAATCTTTCAGGAAGTCAGTTTGGCAAATGTGACGTAAGAAAACAACAGAGGCACACGGACAAAATGCAATTCAGTTAAAGGAACTTGTGATTATAATCCTGCCTCCTAACAATACAATGAAATGTAATGAAATACAATATAAAATACAATGAAATACAATAATACAATGAAATACAATATAAATACAATGAAATACAATATAAAATACAATGAAATACAATATAAAATACAATGAAATACAATATAAAATACATTATAAAACGGACATGTCAAATCAAGCAATCTGATTGGTTCTTACCCGTGATATAATGAGCGTATATCACGGGTAGAATTGTAGTTACTTTTCACAACAAGTCAGTATCCCTCCGCGTCTGACAAAAAGCTACACCGTTACAGCTGTTAAATGACGTCCGTTAGTTAATTGATTAAGTACAATTACACACCTAGTACAACCTTACAGACTGTGTACACTGTTCTAAACAAGTCACCACGCAATGCAAGTGTTGATTTACATACCGTCTTGCTTCAATCAGCTGTGTGTGTATTCACTCAGAACAAAGGCGCTGTTTCGCGGGCTTCCGGGAGGGCCGTAAGTGAAGTTACCGTAATGAATCGATGTATGATGTAAAGTGCAGAATAATAAACATCAATATTTAATAATAAAAACTATTTAAATTGGAGTGTGTATTTTTCTTTCATATTGCCACACTTGGTAACCGTTTTATAAAAGCAATAGCTTCAGACCGTGATATATGCTCATTAGCTCATTCGCGTCGGGCCGAACCACGGCCCTTAACTGTGATATAATGAGCATATACCACGGCCTGTCGTGAGCTATTGCTTAAATGAAATACAATGAAATGTAATGACATCAATGCGTGTTCTTTTACGTGTGCACCGTTGAGGTCCAGTCCTGCAGGTGGGGGCTCCTCAGTATTTCTGACTCTGAGGAGCCGGACTTGAGTTTCTGTATTCCAGTTTATTCGTTGATAGAAACTTAATGTGCATTTTAATTTGTGAGGAACTTCTCTTGACTGACAGCTGGTGGTTCAACACTGGAGCAGATCAAAGTGTGTGAGAGGGATCTGAAGTAGAGGAGAAGGTTCCTGTGCAGGCTGAGGAAGCCGGGACTTTTCCACTGGGGGGGGGGGGTCATTTCCGAGGATTGTTTCAGAGCCATGAGGAGGTTTGGGGGGTTTGAATGTGTGACAGAGAAATATAAAGTGTAGAAGGATACTGAAGAGAGACAGGGAGGCTCTGTTCAGACCTGCATAGAGAGCTGCAGGAAGAAGTCCTGAAACCCACAGAGGAGTTTCAGCACTTCCTGCTCCCCCGCCAGGAAGTCCATGGGTTTGTGATGAGAAATAAAGTCTGTGGAGAACACAAGTTAACGCAGGCGTAGCTCCCGATCCAAACTCTTTCAGTTGGTGTCGTTACGTCGTTAGTCAGGAGCTCAACGGCATGTTTTATATTCTTCTTCTTCTTCTTCTTCTTCTTCTTCTTCTTCTTCTTCTTCTTCTTCAACAGGTTTATTTTGTGAGAGCTTTTTCAGAACTTCCATTAAATATGAATTCATTTCTTCATCTCTGCGTCTGCAGGCTGCACATTACCCTCACACGTGCATCCCTTCATCCCAGCATCCTTTGCTCTTCTCTTCCTTCAGCCAATGATCATGCAGCTCCCTTAGCCTCCTCTTCCTCCTCTATTACAGGAAACACATCAGTTGGTACTAACTAACATCAGCTGTGTGTGATCCTGTACAGACTGAACTATCTGGGCAGCAGTGAGGAAGTTTCTCTAACAGGAGGAGACTCTCCCTCCGACAGAGAACACAGAGACACTGCTCCAGACCAGGACCAGAGCCCAAACCCAGGATGAAGAGGTTCAGTGAAGGTGGTGCTGAAGGTGTGGAGGTGGATCAGTGTGTCAGAGGAGACTCTGTAGAAGGACAGAGAGCCAGCAGGACAATCCACATACACTGCTACTCTACCAGAGGGGTGGGAGGAGGAGGAGGAGGAGGAGGAGGAGGAGGTGATGGATGTTTCTCTCTTATTGTGACTGACAGAGTAACGACCATCAGAGCAGCTCAGACTCCAGGACTGATCATTGTCTCCAAACATACAGTCTTCTCTGTCTCCTATCCGTCTGATTCCTCTGTAACTCACCGATATATAAACACTTCTTCTCCACTCGACCTCCCAGTAACATCGACCAGTCAGAGCGCTTCTACACGGCAGCTGAGGCCAGGAGTCAAATCTGTCTGGATGATCAGGATATGGCTGCTCGTCTCTCACACGTGTCACCTTCCTGTTGTTGTCAGACAGTTTGAGCTCTCTGTTCACGGTGTTTGTGTCGAGTGTGAGTTCACAGGAGTCTGGTGAGAGAAGAAGACAGAACACAGCTGCAGTTATTAATCTATCATCTGTTCATTGATTGACACTTTGATGATGATGTCACAGTTTGAAGATGGTGGGATGTGTGCTGCTTTGTTTTCATCAATCAAATTAAAGACACACTTACACTTCCTCAGACCTGGTCTCAACCATCGGACTCCAGCAGGCTCCACCCTGAGAGGAGGGGGGACATTACATTACATCGCTCTCACACACACAGCTTTGCTATTCTCTACATGTACTTACATCTCCACATGCAGCACTTATTAATAACCAGCTGATATTGCTTTAGGTCAGTGGAGCTTCTTCTTATTGGCTGATGACTACAGCTCATTACTTTTAAACAATGTACATTAAGTTTCATACTTTTCATAAGAGAAGAGAAAACGTTGTTTATATATTATGTTTCTCACTTCCTGTTTTGATTTAAGACGGTACCAGTTGTTTCAGTTGTGGAGTATTTGTGCGTGATGCTTCCAGCTGATGAGCTCTGCTCTGTAGTCTTTGTGCTGAAACACTTTCAAACACTTTGATGAGAAATAAATCATCTGCTCTGATTGTTTAGAAGAAACAAGGAATTACATGGTAACCTCATAACATCTGATGTGAATAAGAATCTCCATCATCCCAGCAGAGAAGCTGCTCTGACATTAGAGAGAAACTGAACCTGTTCCAGAAACTCTGTTCACTGAATAACTGCATGTGTTTGACTTTGGCTCAGTTTCACAGTCCCTGACTCAGTTTCTGAATCTTATATTTCATGTTCCAGCAGCAGAACACAACTGATATAAAATATATTCATGGAAATGATTTCTTAGGCTCTACAAACGGATTAAAGACACAAGAAAGCTCTAGAAGTTGATCCATTCAAATAGATGAGAATAGATTGAAATGGCGAGCAGTTGAGCAGGTTGGTGAATCCTGAATCATCTTGTAGGTCAGTTAGACTTCATCCTGGGCTCATGTGCTGAACAAAGTGTAACAATCTGCCTGTTCCTTAGATGTTTTGTGTTGTGTTTGTACTTCCTGTTTTATTTTGTCAATTACCTGTTCTCTGTTGTTTCTACTTCCTGCCCTTGTGTTTTTGCCTTTCTCCCCCAGGTGTGTCTCGTTACATTCATTTAGTGTCTGTGTATATATCTCTGTCTGTCTTAGTGTTCTTTGTGGGTTCGTTGTTCATGTTACGTGTCTGTTATCTGCCCACTTATAATATCATCTGCTGAACTGCTTTTGGGTCCTCTCCTACACCTCACCGTGACACAAAGAAACTGGTGAGGAATTCTGAACATTAGCAGAAGGTGTTCATGCCTCTCTACATGTGAGGTGAGTGTTAAAAAACAGACAGCTGCCGGTTATAAGCAATATTAAAAGATGCATTTTGAGTTGCCATTTAAAACTGTCCACTGAGTCATTAATCTGATGTTTAAAGCAGCTAAAAGAAGCTTCTCTAGAAGGTTCTGTGGTGACTCTGAGAAGAGTTGAAAGAGCAGCTGTGGAGGATCTGAGGGTTCGAGGAGGATCATAAAACCATTCTGAGAGATAAAAGGGGGCGAAGCCATTTAGTGGCTTAAAAACTGAGAGAAGGACTTTAAAGCTGTTTCTAAAACATACAGGGAGCCAGGTTGTGTAAAACAAGAGTTATATGATCTATCTATGAAACCATAACAGCATTCAGAATGGTCCTCCAGTATAAAGAGCCTTACAGTATTCAAGACGACTAGAAATAAAAGCATGAACAAGCTTTGCTGCCTCTTGTGGATCAGGAGAGGTTTCCCCTTCACGATGTTGTTCAGATGATAAAAAGCAGTTTAGGTCAACAAATCAAAATAAGATTTAAAATGTAGGTCAGAATCTAAAATGACTCTTTGTTTACAAGCTCTTGATTAAATACAGAGTGGCTTCAGTACCCTTACATGTGTTGTGTTGACAATAACATTTGGCTTGTTTATTTTCTTACAGTGTGCATTTTAGGAACTTTTTTGAAGACTATTTTATACATAAACAGTATATACATGTACATAATCTCCATACCTGACAGTTTCCAGTCTCCTGTGTGGATCATCCAGTCCAGCAGACAGCAGCACCACTCCTGAGTTTCCTGGATGATTGTAGCTCAGGTCCAGCGCTCTCAGGTGGGAGGGGTTGGAGCTCAGAGCTGAGTCTAGAGAAGCACAGCCTTTCTCTGTGACCTGACAGCCTGCAAACACACACAATACACATGTCACATAATCTGAGGGGACGCTGAGGACTGGAAGGACACTGCAGTACTGCGATACCATCGGCTGCTGTGGGGTTACATTAACGTTATAACAATAAAATGTCACAACCAAACACCCAAACACCCACTATTGTCCATCAACAATCTGACACAATCATTAGAAGCTCAACTGCTTTGAATAATATAAGTAGAGAAAATTCTATGCAGGTAACAGGTTTATTCATTACTGTGGTTAAGGATTTAAGTGTTCATCAGTTTAACACGCTGATGAATCCTGACCTGAGAGTTTCCAGTGTACAGTGTGGACTCTCCAGTCCAGCTGACAGCAGCTTCACTCCTGAATCCTCCAGGTTGTTACTCAGGTCCAGCTCTCTCAGACTAGTGGACTGGGAGCTGAGAACTGAGGACAGAGCTTCACAGCTTCTCTCTGAGAGGTTACAGCCATTTAGTCTGAAGAGACGATAATCTAGATAAAAACAATAAGTCAGTTGAAAGCATAGAGTATTTAAGTTATGATATGTATTTATCCAACTATCCCTGCACCTACAGAGCTTTGTTGGAGGCTTTGACCACTGGCAGCAGTCTCAGAAGAGCCTCCTCTGAAGCAGAGTATTTCTTCAGGTCAAACACATCCAGATCTTTTCCTGATGACAGTAAGATGAAGACCAGCGCTGACCACTGAGCAGGAGACAGTTTATCTGTGAAGAGACTTCCTGATTTCAGGTGCTGTTGGATCTCCTCCACTAGAGAACGATCATTCAGTTCATTCAGACAGTAGAACAGGTTGATGCTTCTCTCTGGAGACAGATCCTTCTCCATCTTCTTCTTGATGTACTGGACTGTTTCCTGATTGGTCTGAGAGCTACTTCCTGTCTGTGTCAGCAGACCTCGTAGGAGAGTCTGGTTAGCCTGCAGTGAAAGACCCAGCAGGAAGCAGAGGAACAAGTCCAGGTGTCCGTTTGGACTCTGTAAGGCCTTGTACACAGCACTCCGGTAGAGATGTGTTAGTTTAGGTTTGTCTCTGAAGACTTTAGGCAGCCGGGAGGTTGTTTGTTCTTCTGACAGCAGGTCGACACCAGAGGTGATGAAGGTCAGATGGACATGAAGAGCAGCCAGAAACTCCTGAACGCTCAGATGGATGAAGCAGAACACCTTGTCCTCGTACAGTCCTCTCTCCTCTCTAAAGACCTGTGTGAACACTCCTGAGTACACTGAGGTTGCTCTGATATCGATGCCACACTCTGTCAGGTCGGATTCATAGAAGATCAGGTTGCCTTTCTGCAGCTGCTCAAAAGCCAGTTTTCCCAGAGACTTGATCATCTTCCTGCTCTTTTTGTTCCAGTGTGGATCTGTCTCAGCTCCTCCATCATACTTCACGTTCTTCACTTTGGACTGAACCACCAGGAAGTGGATATACATCTCAGTCAGGGTCTTGGGCAGCTCTCCTCCCTCTCTGCTTTTCAACACATCCTCCAGAACTGTAGCGGTGATCCAGCGGAAGACTGGAATTTGGCACATGATTTGGAGGCTTCGTGATGTCTTGATGTGGGAGATGATTGTGCCGGCCTGCTCCTCATCTCCTCATCTCTTCTTGAAGTATTCCTCCTTCTGTGGGTCAGTGAACCCTCTGACCTCTGTCACCCTGTCCACACACTCAGGAGGGATCTGATTGGCTGCTGCAGGTCGTGTGGTTATCCAGAGGCGAGCAGAGGGAAGCAGTTTCCCCCTGATGAGGTTTGTCAGCAGCACATCCACTGAGGTGGACTCTGACACTCATCCAGACCGTCAAAGATGAACACAACCGGGAACTGTTCAAACCTGCAGATTCCTGCTTCTTTGGTTTCAGTAAAGAAGTGATGAACAAGCTCCACCAAGCTGAATCTTTTCTCTTTCAGCACATTTAGCTCTCTGAAGGTGAAGGGAAATGTGAACTGTATGTCCTGGTTGGCTTTGTCTTCAGCCAGTCCAGAGTGAACTTCTGTGTTAAGACTGTTTTCCCAATGCCAGCCATTCCCTTTGTCATCACTGCTCTGATTGGTTCATCTCTTCCAGGTGAGGCTTTAAAGATGTCTTCTTGTCTGATTGTTGCCTCTGGTCTGTCTGGTCTCCTGGCTGCTGTTTCAATCTGTCTGACCTCATGTTCATCATTGACCTCTGCAGCCCCCCCCTCTGTGATGTAGAGCTCTGTGTAGATCTGGTTCAGGAGGGTTGGGTTTCCTGCTTTAGCAATGCCCTCAAACACACACTGGAACTTCTCCTTCAGGTTAGACTTGAGTTTACGCTGACAAACTGCAGCAGGAAGTCCTAAATGAACACACAACCAAGACAACGTGATCTCACAGAACTACATAAAATGACCACAACCTCTTCACTCCTGTATTACTCAGTGGTGGCCTATAATGTGTTAGAATGACGTGTTGTCACCATGGAAACTATTCATGGTTCAGGCAACAAAACCACTTGGTTGGGTTTAGGAAGGAAAGATCAGTTTGGGACAAATAAGTAAGTTAGTTACACAACTTAACTTTTGGATGTAATCTAAAATAAATCCTTGTTAAGTTTGTTTTTATTAAAACATATATTTCTTTGGTGCCTGGGAACTTGTGTTTCCACCATGACAAAGGATCCTAAAGGACTTTCCATGGACATGGTTTCTGTGGTACCACGAGCGCGTTCATTTCATGTATTCATGTCTGATCAGGCTGAACAATCAAGATAAATAAGTCAAAGAATGAGTATCTGAACATATTGTTGGTCCATCTCTTGAGACAATAGTAAACGTCCCATTTATCCAGCATGTTCAATCTTTATAGAAATCCTCTTACTGCTCTGCAGACAGTCAGCCAGCTGCTCCTGCTTCATGCTCCTCAGGAAGTGCAGTGTGATGTTCAGAAATGCCTCTCTGCTTCTCCTCTGCTCTTCATCCTCACCGTCCAGCACCTCCTCATCATCCCTCTGACTCTCTAAGCATTCTGGGTAATCTGAACTCAGGACCTTCTGGATCTTCTTCAGCTCGTTCTTCACAAAAGTGACGATGTTCTCCTCCAGCAGCTGGAACAGAATATTATATGAACGACACAATCAAAGTAAAATCATGGAACCAAACATCAGATCCATGTTGGACAGACGGACAATACACTGGTCCAAAAAACCAGATGCAAACAACTCTGTAAATGATGGACGACCAGTTTGTATCTGAGTCACAGGAAGCCCATCGGTGTCATCGTTTCATGTACTTACACTGGGTCATAAGAAGGGCGTCCATCTTTGAAGTCAATCAGAAGATTCTTAGACCGGTCGCTCTTCAGGGACACACAGCTGGGTACAGGGGACTTTTCTCTCTGCTGCTTTGAACTGACAGAAACACTGACATTTACTGAACATACAAGATTTCTGTCTCTGCTTTCACTGCTTTTTATTTGGAAGTGAAAGTTATTTTATTGCAATTAAAACACGTCTTTAATGGCAAAGAAGACTCTGAGTCTTTATTCAAAACGTCTGTTAGAGCATCACTTTTTACTGAAACTGCTCCAGAACTATAAAAGATGTCCGAACACAGAGTAATACTTTGGAAGCTTTAAGATTTAGCAGAGTCTGTAGGCCAACATATGAGCAGCTGTCTTTATATTCAAGTTGACTTTAAACTTGTTGAATCATTCCTCTCATAGACTTCCATCATAAAATCATGATTTTTAGAAATGAATATAAGATCCCTGGAATATTGTTGAAAACTACACGCACACATCTACTGAATGAGCAGTTTCATGTTTGATGTTTGCAGCTCAAAGTGTGTTAAACTAGTTAGATGATGAAAAACTCAATGTTGGAGCAGAAGAAGCTCTTCACACTGAAGGATTTCTGCTCTTTCCTCACTTATAAAGAAACTGAGACACAACATGAACTCCATCCTACAGGTGCTGTACACCTCCCTGACCACCAGGGGGAGCTCTGCTGTACACCTCCCTGACCACCAGGGGGAGCTCTGCTGTACACCTCCCTGGCCACCAGGGGGAGCTCTGCTGTACACCTCCCTGACCACCAGGAGGAACTCTGCTGTACACCTCCCTGACCACCAGGGGGAGCTCAGTGCTGCTGTTGGAACACAGAGCTCCACCCTCTGACCTGCACACTGAGCCCTCCCAGACTTCAGTGTGTGATGTGTTTAAGTGCTCACCGTTATCAGGTTACCAAATCAAAATCAAATCAAATTTATTTGTATAGCCCAATATCACAAATTATACATTTGTCTCAGTGTTTACAGACTGTACAGGTTACGACAACCTCTGTCCTTAGACTCTCTGTCCTTAGACCCTCGCATCACACAAGGAAAAACTACCTAAAAGAAACCCCAAAATTAAAGGGGAAACATGTTAGAAACCTCAGGGAGAGCAACTGAGGAGGGATCCCTCTCCCAGGACGGATAGACGTGCAATAGATGTCGTGTGTACAGGATAAACAACATAGTACAAATACAACATTTGACAGAAATGATATTGTGTTGAAAAAGAGAAAGTTTGGATGAATCCAGGAAAATGTCAATAAGGCTTCCCGGTGTCCAGCAGGACCAGGGCAGCAGGCGCAGCCACGATTCATGATCCTGACGTAAACTTTATCAGTGGCAACCTGCCACATGAGAGACAAACACTCCGGGGATGATGCCCCGGATGATGAGTTGGAAACATACATTTACATAAATGCATACAGATAGAGAGGGAGAAGAAGAGAGAGAGAGGAAGAGAAGGAAGAGAGCAGGGAGGTGTCCCCCGGCAGTCTAAGCCTATAGCAGCATAACTAGGGGTTGATCCAGGGCAAACCTGAGCCAGCCCTAACTATAAGCTTTATCAAAAAGGAAAGTCTATAGCCTACTCTTAAATGTGGAGAGTGTGTCTGCCTCCCGAACACAAACTGGAAGCTGGTTCCACTGGAGAGGAGCTTGATAGCTGAAGGCTCTGGCTCCCATTGTACTCTTAGAGACTCTAGGAACCACAAGTAACCCTGCAGTCTGGGAGCGCAATGCTCTAGTTGGTTTATAAGGTACTATGAGATCTTTAAGATATGCTGGAGCCTGACCTTTAATTGATTTGTAAGTCAGGAGAAGGATTTTGAATTCTATTCTGTATTTTACCGGGAGCCAGTGCAGAGCAGCTAATACAGGAGTAATATGATCCCGTTTCCTTCTTCTTGTCAATACACGTGCCGCTGCATTTTGGATCAACTGAAGAGTCTTAAGAGACTTTTTGGGACAACCTGATAACAATGAGTTGCAGTAATCCAGCCTTGAAGTAACAAATGCATGGACTAGTTTTTCTGCATCATTTTGAGACAGGATGTTATTTTTGCAATGTTACGTAGATGAAAGAAGGCAGTCCTTGAGATTTGTTTTATGTGGGAGTTAAACGACAGATCCTGATCAAAGATGACGCCAAGATTCCTTACAGTGGTGCTGGAGGCCAAGTTAATGCCATCCAGAGCTTCTATGTCATTAGAAAATGCGTTTCGGAGGCGTTTAGGGCCAAGTATAATAACTTCAGTTTTGTCTGTGTTTAACATCAAGAAGTTGCAGAACATCCAAGTTTTTATGTCCTTAAGGCTTGAAGTTTAGCCAATTGATTGGTTTCATCTGGTTTAATTGATAGATATAATTGGGTATTATCCGCATAACAATGAAAGTTTATAGAGTGGTTCCTTATAATATTGCCCAAAGGAAGCATATATAAGGTGAATAGAATCGGTCCAAGTACAGAACCCTGCGGAACTCCAAGATTGACTTTGGCTGTCATGAAGGATTTATCGTTAACAAGTACAAACTGAGATCGCTCAGATAAATAGGACTTGAACCAGCTTAGTGCGGTTCCTTTCATGCCAACACAATGTTCCAGTCTCTGTAGTAGAATGTCCTGATCAACAGTGTGGAAAGCAGCACTGAGGTCTAACAAGACAAGAACAGAGACAAGTCCTTTGTCTGATGCCAATAGAAGGTCATTGGTAACTTTCACCAGTGCCGTCTCTGGCTATGATGAACTCTAAATCCAGATTGAAAAACCTCAAATAAATGATTATTTCACAACAAGTCGATGGTGGACCCAAGTGCAGCACACAGGAAACTAAGGATAATTGGTAATGACCTTTATTAGTAGTCAGGAGCAGGTTATAGCCGAGTACACTGATCCACAGCGGGATGATAATAATCCACAAGGACCAACCAATAGGTAGCAGGCAAGGCGTAAATCGGGGCTGGGCGGAGGGTCGGGAAACAGGCAAGGCAGACAGGTCCAAAACAGGCTTGGTCGGGAAACATCTATTCCAAACATCCCCCTGCCCCCTCCAAATTTATTTTCAAAGTTAAGGAAATTATTAGATCTTTATACAATTCTTAGAGCTACCTCTTCCCATGTATTTGTACTAGTCTTAAGAAACTTACAAAGAAACCACTAACCCTATTACTAGGAACATGATTAGAGTCTGGCATGAAGTGAGGAAGTACTCGAGCCCCTTTCTATCTCACGTTTTAGTCCAGTTTGGGGAAATGATGACTTCACTCCAGGCAGAGCTGATAAAGGGTTTAAGGTTTGGTCAGATAAGGGTGTACAGAGAGTTCAGGATCTATATCGGCTCAATGATGATGAACTGATGGCGTTTGAGGAGCTTGCAAGTAAACACAACATTCCACAGAAACATTTTTACAAATCTTTACAAATTAGAAGCTTTATTGGAGCAAACCAAAAACAGTTATTATCTATACCTCCATACTCACCACTAGAGAACATAATATTAAAGGACTGTAGGGGGAAACACTTCATTTCTGCACTTTATAACTTGCTTATATCTGCGTCCCCTAAGTCCTCCGAAGGGAAACTTAGAAATTGGAGGATCTGCAAGAAGACCTTTCAATTGATGAGTGGGAAGGTGCCTGCAAGAAAGCACAATCACAAACAGCGAATACCCGTCTTAAGCTCTTACAATATAACTGGCTAATGCGTACATATATTACTCCAGACAAGCTAAACAAGTTTAATGGTAATATCCCAGACTTATGTTTTAAACGTGGACAATCCAAGGGAACGTTCTTCCATTGTGTTTGGGAGTGTACCAAGATAAGAACGTTTTGGGAGGAGCTTAAATGTATGATAGAAGAGATTCTATCATTGCAGTTAAGCATGGAGCCCAGGCTTCTTGTGTTAGGGTGTTACCCACAAGAATCACAACATAAGGAAGAAACATGGAACATGCGGATGTAGAGGTCAGCAACTTGGAGATGATTAATGTTCCTGTGCTGGGAGAAGGATTGAAGCCTTTCATATCTACATGTTTGTATATCTCCTTACATAGCCTACCCACATGTTCGTGTAGTTCATTTAATTATGTTATGTGTGCGACTGTTAATGTACTTCATTTTGTTATGTCTTGGATGTGGAAGTTTGTGTCCTGTCTTATGTAGTGTCTATATATGTTAAAAAACAATTTAAAAAAGTGAATATTAGAGGTGGGGATCCAGTCTTCTTCAGACCTGGCCCAGAGGACAGATTCTGACTTCAATACCTTCTTGGTCGAGTAGTTTGTTTGCATCTCTTCGACTTCTTGTACGTTTGCCGTTTACTTCATCATCCTGACTTTCAGATGAAGTTTGTTTTTTAAGTATTGATTTGGGATTGTTGTTGTTGGTTTTTTTTCCAATTCCATTTTTGTATTAGTTTTTTTTCTGCCCTTTATAGCTTTATTTAGACAGCTGATGGTGCGTTCAGGTCACGTGGGATTTAACGCAGCCATTGGGGAAAAATCCACATAATGTGGAAACTCAAAGCAGTTGGTTGTGAGAGTGAAAGTTACAAATGTACGAGTTGGATGTTGACGTGAACGCTATTTAAAAGTCCAAAACTAACAATGACGCAAACCATGACATGAACGCGACACAAAGGCCTCAGTGTCTCATTGCAGGTGTCTTATGGGTAATGTAGTTTATTCAACAAGAATGTCAGTCTGACTCAAACTAAAAAGCTTTTGTTAGTTTATTTATCTGCTGCACTGAAAATAAATGTTTATCAATGATGTTATATTATATTTATAAACTTTTTACTTGACTCAGTGCTTACGTTTTTCCTACCACCCCAAAAAACAAGAAAACCACAACTACATAAAACAAGAAATATTTAATTCATAATTCAAGTCATAACAGGCCTTTAAACTAAAAACAAACTGGATCTTGAAAAGAGTCAGATATGATCAGATGGACCCAGAAGAGCAAAACAAAGATTAAAATCACTCAGAGTTTAAAGAATCAACATGATCAAAATATTCAGAAGCTGAAACGTCTCTCTGTTCGTCCTCCAGTTTGGTTTGATGGTCGTCCTCGCTCTGCAGCAGGTGAAACCCCGCGTGAAGCCGTGTTGGTGAGAGAGGAATGGTAACGTGGAAATAAGAAGGAATGAAGCGTTTGTTGTTATTCAGTCCGATCAGAAAACAAACAAACGTGTGTTTGTGTTCGTTAAATTCTGAGTTCAGTTTTCAGGCTGAATCGTCCGTCTGGTGAGCCGTGCCGAGGAAATCACTGCAACACACATAAAGAGAAACGTTAATAATAATAATAATAATAATAATAATATTATAATTAAAAATAAATCAGAAAATAGTGAAAAATGTCCGTCCAGCTCCTCGCAGTCCTGAAGTCTTTAAACATCTTAAAAAGTCTTTAAACGTCTTTTTGTCCTTTTAATACAGGGGTGGGGAACCTCCAGGCCGTATACGGCCTGCGAGACCATTTGATCCGGCCCTCGAGGTAATTCATAAACACACGCAAAGAAAAAAAAAAAATAATAATAATCTAGACAGCAACAGACGGGCGATTGATTGTTTTTCCTGGCCAAGGTCAGGGTCCTTGAACACAACACGAGCGGAACGTGTCTTCACGTGGTCACGTCATGTCAAAAAACTTCAATATTAAATGAGGTCGTTGATCAGTGAACGCAGCGTGACGAGTGTAAACAAGATAAAGATGGATGTGGAACGTCGCACTTTCCAGGAGAAATGGACGAACGATTATTTCTTTGAGGAAGTTAAAGGCCAGTGTGTCGAGTTTGTGTGGACGGGCTTGCGGTGAAACACGAGACATGTCAAACTGCACGAGCTGAGAGGACGAGTGTTTGGATAAAGTTAACGCTCTTCGGCGGAGTTTGGCCCAACAAGCAGCTCTCTGCAGAGCGGAACATACAAACATGGACAGATGGAGAGGTAGACCCCCACACCAAGAACACACTGTTCCACCACTGCTGTGCAGTTATCACTTTATTTATATCCCTTGGTACTTATATTATGTTTTA
>NW_021167075.1:57500-60000 GCF_900634415.1 Cottoperca gobio
ACAAAATAACAGAGGTCTTTTATTGTGAAGAATTAATAGGAAATTGAGGGTAAAACATTCCCAAACCCACAACTCCAGGTGTGTGTGTGTGTGTGTGTGTGTGTGGGGGGGGGGGGGGTCACCTGGTCCCTGCGTTTCCATGGAGATAGAGGATGACAGAGTGGGCGGAGCTAAGCGTGGAGTCGTACCAGTCTCCTGGTTTCCCTTGAGCGTCTCTCCACATGTGAGCAGGAACTGTGTGCCTGAAACACGGAAACACTTTCAGTTATGACATTATCATAAGCAGAGACGCTGCACGTACACTTTATTTAACTTTATTTAAACTCTACAGGAAGAGACATGGAGCACCAAAACTAATTATAAATCTGTAAAAGAATAAGAAAATAAATGTGGAAATATAAAGATGAATAAAAAGATAAAAAAATAATAATAAGCATTTATTTATTTTCACATTTATTTGTTCACTTATTTATTTATTCTTAAAAAAACAAACTAATTGTTTGTCATATATATATATATATATATATATATATATATATATATATATATATATATATATATAGTTATATATAGTTTTTTAAATAAAATGTTATTTATTTTTCCTCATTCTGTTCCCTATTGCTTTTCTTTATTTACCTTTTTATTTATTTTTATATTCGCACATTTCATTCATTTACTTTTCTTTATATTTTTTACTTATTTCTCTGTTTATTTCCAATTTTGTTTTATTTACTTTTTTATTGTTACTGGTGCAAGCTTTGACTCCCTGTGTGTGTGTGTGTGTGTGTGTGTGTGTGTGTGTGTGTGTGTGTGTGTGTGTGTGTGCATGTGTGTGTTACCAGACTCCGATGTTGAAGTCGCTCTCCGGCTCCAGGTAGAAGTTGTGTGTGTGGTTCAGCCCCTGGTCCAGAGGTCTCTTCAGGTCGATGAAGAAGGGCATCCTCACTGGGGGGGGGCAGAGAGGTCACATGACTTCCTGACTGACACACTCCTGTTACACCTGCTTGTCAATCACTTCCTGTCCACTCAGGTTTCAGGAGCAGGAACCTGCTGACCTCTGCAGGATCAGGTGAATATCTTATCTCGACCGTCCTGGTGAAGAAATCAAGCTACACTCGTGAAGTCTTTATTTAATCCGGGACGTCTGTCATAAATAAAACCCTAACCCTAACCCTTATATCTGTACCCTAAAGGAATAACCAGAAAAGCTTGATGTCAGGTGGCATCAACACATCTTACTGATCATACTTTACGCATCGCTCAGATATTTGTGGGACACTTTTTTACAAAAACCTTTCTTCACATTTTACAAAGCTTTTATATTTTAACATTATTGTTTGAATATCTTTCTAATAATTTTGGGACATTTTCCCCCAAAGACTTTCTTCACATCATAATATAATAATATATATATAATATAATAATATATATATAACATTCATCACAAACGTGTGCGTGAAGGAGGAAGTTCACACACACTCAAACTCACTGAAGTTGAGGAAGACGAGTTTGGCCTGGATGGACGGGCAGAGTTTGACGATGAAGGGGATGCAGACGTAGACGACGAGCAGCCACAACAACATCCTCTTCAGCTTCCCCCCCACACCCAACCTGGAGACACAAAATCCAAACATTACTATGGTGTCACGATTAAAACGTTTTGATAAACCTCGACACCGACGTTTGAAATGCTGCGCTGGTAGAAAACGCCGCTGCAGATCAAATCGATCCTGAACGAAGAGGAAACTCACGAAGTCTTTTAAAATCTGTTGATAAAATGTGAAAATAAAAATATTCAGTCTCTTAAATAAATAATACATTTCTTTAAATACATAGTTTTATTGGGGGGGGGCTTAATATTCCTTTACGCTTGTATCATCAAGATAACGCACAAAAAGCTTAAATATTTTTATTCTATTATTTACACACGCCTTTAATTCTGCTGTGAAATCATATTATTATTATTATTATTATTATTATTATTATTATTATGTGAATCAGACTTTTAAATAATGTTTCATTAAATAGGAGATATATTGTTAAGAAATAAAATGAAATATGACTTTCCCCGGTGGACCAGAGAGTATTTCTCCGTGTTTATTTATCGTAATAATTTAATTATGGCAAAAGATCCCTGATACACATCTGGCTTTGATCCTGCACCTCTCTGTCTGCAGCTTCACTCGAGTGTGTGTGTGTGTGTGTGTGTGTGTGTGTGTGTGTGTGTGTGTGTAAGCTGAGCGCTCTGATGAGCTGCAGTCACAGGATCCTGCAGTTGAATGATTCATGTGACCTGCAGAACACCAACACACGACGAACACTTGTTTACTAATAATCTTAAGACATTTTTCTAATTTTACTAAAATATTTGGATGTTTAATGGAAACTTTTCACATTTTCGGATATTTTTCAGAATTCTTTAACATATTTTATTAATAATGTTTGGATATAAAAGTACAAATTAATTACATTTCTTCTACTAAAGTTATAAAATAGAGGT
>NW_021167075.1:62500-65000 GCF_900634415.1 Cottoperca gobio
CTTCTTTCCATGAGTTCACGGATGAAACTGAAATTTATTTTCAGTTTGGGCAACAACAAAAAAAGGACACAAAATATGTAATAACAACAAATAGGCCACATTAAGTTATTAAAGATAATATTTTATCAAACACTAAACACTGCAGCTCTTCCATCAGGTTGAGAATTATTATTATTTTATTCAGCATCAACGTTGTGATACTTATTTTTAAGAATGTATTTATTTCACATCATTATACATTTATGGATTCTATTTTTCTATTTGTTAATTTATTTTTTAAATATTAATTATATTAATTTATTTTCTATTTAGTACTCATATAAATCGACTTTACTTTAATTTATAAGTTTATGTTTTGGTTATTTACTTATTTTATTGTTATTATTTGTTATGATATTTTCGGGTTGTTTGTCCGTTCTGACAATAATTGATAAATATTACAATTGTGGACAGACATGTGATGTAAACTGTTTATTAAATACTTGTAGTATAACAAGTGGATAAACGCAGATTACACTTCAGTAAGAAAAACACTTTAATTTATATTTAATGAATTTATATTTTACTGATTTTCCCCCTTTTATTAATTACATTATCTTTCTTTACAATGTTTTTTTGATAATTTGCTATTATGTTTTGTAAAGAAGAATAAACACAGCGGTCCCGGTCCTACCTCCTGAACGGTTTCCCCATGCTCCGCTCCTCTCCCGGGCCCTGCCGGCCTCCCGCTGCGGGCTCCGCTGCCTCCCTGCCGGGACGCTGCTTCAGGTCCGGGTCGCTGTCCAGCAGAGTGCCGGTGGTCCCGCTGTCCTCAGAGTTATTCCGCTTTCGCATCACTGGAAACAAAAACACACGTTAACCGGAGGAAAAACCGACTAACCGTTACTGCGGGGCCTGTCAGCGGGGAGGAGGCCGTGAGCTGGCCGGACGAAGGAGCAGTGAGAGCGGGTGAGGACAGAGCTCGGTGCCCGCACTGAGATCCGCAGAGAGCAGCTGATCAGCACCCGGCCGCCGCAGCCAATCAGAGCGCAGAAACAAGACCACGTGTTCTCACTGTGCTGCGTCCACGGACTCTGGGGAGCATCGAAGCAACGACCACCAAAACAAAACTAGTGCATGGTGCCTTCATGTACACCTCGTAATGGATAGTCAGAAAACAGGATCACGACCAGAAGCTTGGTCGGGTAAATAACCAGGTGGAAAGTAACTAAGAACATTTACTCAAGTACAACTTTAACTTTACTTGTACTTTTTAGAGTATTTCTATTTTTTTCTGAATTATGCTTCTATTGTGTTACATCTCAGGGGGAAATATTGTACCTTTTATCACACTACATTTATTGATAACTTCAGTTACTTTTAAGATTATTAATACAAAATGTAATCAACAAATAATTTATTTATATGTATATATATATATATATATATATATATATATATATATATATATATATATATATATATATATATATATATGTGTGTATGTATGTATGTATGTATGTATATATATGTATATATATATATATATATATATATATATTTCTATTTCTATTTACAAATGACTTTAGGACATTATTCAAATTGTTTTCACAAAGTTCTTGGATTGGTTTTGAACATTTTCCACACATCGTTTTAGATCTTTTTTCACAGATCTTTTGGATATTTTAATAATAATGTTTGTTAACTTTTTGGATTTCTTTCACATATTTTCTTCACACATATTTTCCTAATAGTTTTTGGATATATATTTCGTATAAAGGGTTTATTTAGCTTAACACATAAAGGAACACTTCATACTTCAGTTGATCACAAACATTCAAAATCATCTGGAGAAACATTGTTTAACTGGAATCTGAAAAGTAACTAAAGCTGTCAGAAAGAATGTGGTGGAATGTGTAAAGTACAGTATTTCCCTCCGAGGGGTAGAGAAGGAGAAGTATATGTAACATCTCAAGTAAGTTCAGCACATGAATAAATGTACTGTAAATTATATGTTAAGAATTCTCCCTAACAGTACAGTACACTACGACCCTGGTGACGACCCTGAACACAACCTTTATTTCCAGTTTGTTTCTAGCAAAAATTAAAAGTTTGAAAGTTTTCTATTAGCTTCACTACAGCCTTCAGTGTTAGATGTAACTACAGCCTTCAGTGTTAGATGTAACTACGAGTGAGTTTCTGTTGTTCAACTCAAAACACGAACGTCACAAAAAATAGATGTTTACCATTTCAGAGCCTCTTTTCGCTCCAGTGAATGCAGCATTCCAGCGCTAGTTAACGTAGTTAGCAGAAAAGCTCATCAGCTTGAACTGAAAACGACACCAGCACCAACAATCTACACATATATCACTATATCACTATATCACACTTATTATTACAGGTTTATAACAACACACAGAGTCGGTACGCAGGCCGGGCCGGTCGCTGGTGGCCCTCTGCCCGGCAGTGGAAGATGTCGGACCGGTTTATTTTTAGCCGACTGCGCTGTTTGCTAACAGGA
>NW_021167075.1:70000-75000 GCF_900634415.1 Cottoperca gobio
TAGCCAGTTTTAAGTGCAACATACAGAAACAATAGAATACAAATTCAACTATTAGCTATAAATAAGCCAAACCAATACAAGTGCAACATACAAAGAACAGTTATTTAGTTTTCTTCATTCACCGAGGTGCAGTCGAAACAGGTGAGTGTTCAGTCTGCAGGTGTGAAGACTGTCTGCTGACCTCACATCAATGGGGGGGTCGTTCCACCATGTTGGAGCAGGATAGCAAACAGGCGGGTTTTGTTTGAGGGAAATCTGGGTCCCACTCGTAGTGAGGGAGTGGCGAGCCGATTGGTCGACGCAGAGCGAAGTGAACGCGCTGGGGTGTATGGTTTGACCATTGCCTGGATGTAGGAAGGGCGGATCCATTCACAGCACGGTAGGCCAGCACCAGAGTCTTTAAGCATATTCGGGCCACCACTGGTAGCCAGTGAAGGGAGGGAGGAGCGGTGTGGGAGAACTTGGGTAGATTGAAGACCAGTTGGACTGCTGCATTCTGGATGAGCTGTAGAGGTCGAATGACACATGCAGGCAGTCCAGCGAGGAGGGAGTTGCAGTAGTCAAGGCGTGAGATGACAAGAGCCTGAACAAGAACCTGCATTGCCTTCTGAGTCAGTAGGGGACGTGTCCTCCTGATGTTGTGAGTGCATCTGCAGGAGCGGGTTGTTGCAGCGATGTTGGGACCGAAGGACAGTTGGTTGTCCAGCGTCACACCCAGATTCCTTGCAGTCAGAGTCGGGGAAACAACAGAGGTGCCGATGTTAATGGTAAGGTCTTGGATGGGAGAGCCCTTACCTGGAAGGAAAAGGAGCTCTGTCTTGTCAAAGTTGAGTTTCAATTGCTGTGCGCCCATCCACCGAGAGATATCAGGCAGACAAGCCGAGATCTGTGCCTCCACCTGGGTTTCAGATCTGGGAAAAGACAGAATCAGTTGAGTATCATCTGCGTAGCTGTGGTCGGAGAAACTGTGAGAGTGAATGACAGAGCCAATTGAGTTGGTGTACAGTGAAAAGAGGAGAGGCCCCAGGACAGAGCCCTGAGGTACCCCGGTGGTGAGTTGACAGGGGTCCGACAGAGCCCCTCTCCAAGTTACCCTGTAGGTGCAATCCTTTAGGTAGGATTCAGCAGGGAGAGAGCAGAACCTGAGACTCCCAGTTCTTGGAGGGTGTGGAGGAGGATCTGGTGGTTCACTGTGTCAAACGCAGCAGAAAGGTCCAGAAGGATGACAACAGATGAGAGGGAGGCTGCTCTAGCAGCGTGGAGTTCCTCAGTGACAGCGAGGAGGGCAGTCTCAGTTGAGTGGCCCGCCTTGAAACCAGATTGGTGCAGATCAAGAAGGTTGTTCTGGTGAAGGTAAGACGTGAGTTGATTAAAGACTGCACGCTCAAGTGTTTTGGAAAGAAAAGAAAGAAGAGAGACAGGTCTGTAGTTCTTCAGAGGAGTCGAGTGAGGGTTTCTTTAAGAGAGGGTTCACTCTTGCCTCCTTAAGATTGTTAGGAAAGCAACCAGATGTTAAGGAAGTGTTGATGAGATGGTGAGAAAAGGAAGGAGGTCAGGAGCAATAGACTGGAGAAGGTGAGAGGGGATAGGGTCCAGAGGGCAGGTGGTAGGACGGGCAGAGGTAATGAGAGATAGAACTTAATTTGAAGAGAGAGTGGAGAAAGAAGTAAGAGTGGGGGGAAGTGATGTGGATGGTGAACAAATGATGTTTGTCGGCAAGTCGGAAAATAAAGAGCGTATGTCATCTATCTTTTTTACAAAGTAGTTGACAAAGTGGGACGGCAGTCATTTTCTATCAGCTCCCCGTAGGATGGCTCTGTTAGCACGCACAAAGTCATCCAACCAGGGAGCTGGAGGGGTCTGGCGAACCTGCTGCAGAGTGAGAGGACAGAGGGAGTCCAGAGACGAGGACAGAGTAGAGAGGAGAGTGTCTGTGGCAAAGTTGGCAAGCATGAGTGAGAAGGAGTCAGGAGAAGGAAGGGCCGAGAGGACAGCTGAGGCAAGAGAATAGGGAGAGAGGGACAGAGAGAGAAAAACTCCATTTGGGAGAGATCAGCAAACCAGTGCCACCTCCTCGTCCAGTGGTTCTGGGCGAGTGGGAGAAGGAGTAGGCAGTGGTGGAAGTGTTATCAGGTGTGATCCAAGTCTCAGTGAGGGCAAGGAAGTCGAGGGATTGATGGGAGGCGTAGCCAGAGATGAACTCTGACTTGCGAGTGGCCGACCGGCAGTTCCACAGGCCACCTGTGACGAGGGAATGGAAAATATAAACATTTGAATAAGGATGGAAGTGCAAGCAAACCGAGATACTTATCCTCCTCACGAAGACTCCTGCGAAAGACTCCTTTGTCCTTGTCCTCCGAGTCTTCGTCCAATGAGGCTGCCGCTGGGACTGCCGCACCAACAACTGTCTTTTTCAGTGAAACAATATTCTCACAGTGTGGTAGAAGATCCTCCAAGATTCAGAAGCACTGAATTTGGTATCACTTCCAGAGAGTTTTTATCTAATTTCAGCTGTGTTTGCCACACCCACTGTAATCAGTCCACTGATGGCAATGGAAGAAGGTGGCCTAATCTGATTAATCAGTTTTTCTTCTCCGGAAGATATGGCACCAGGATGCACTCTGGGAAGAAGGCAAGCTTGCAGAGGCGGTGTGATGCTTTGGGCAATCTTCTGCTGGGTAACCTTGGGTCCTGCCATTCATGTGGATGTTACTTTGACACGTACCACCTACCTAAACATTGTTGCAGACCAAGTACACCCCTTCATGGAAACGGTATTCCCTAATGGCATCTGTCAGCAGGATGATGCACCGTGCCACACTGCAACAATGCTTCAGGAATGGTTTGTGGAACACGACAACGAGTTCAAGGTGTTGACTTGGCTTTCAAATTACCCAGATCTCAATCCAATCGAGCATCCTTGGGATGTGCTGGATAAACGCGTCCGATCCATGGAGGCCCCATCTCGCAATTTACGGGACTTAAAGGATTTGCTGCTAACGTCTTGGTGCCAGATACCACAGCACACCCTCAGAGGTCTAGTGGAGGACATGCCTCGACGGGTCAGGGCTGTTTTGGTCGCAAAGGGGGCCTACACAATATCAGGCAGGTGGTCATAATGTTATGGCTGATGGGTGTATATATATATATATATATATATATATATATATATATATATATATATATATATATAATAGTAATACAAATAAGTGCTTATAACATTAAAGATAAAAATAACAAATAATACAATAATTATTATTTATTTGGGAGAAACAATATTTAATCATAATAATTATATTTTTAAAATTGCGTCGTGAAGAAACAATTTATTGTTATTATTATAACTGGAAAACAGTGACCCTGCAACATGATTAACAATGTGAATGAGGCCCTGCAGTCTCTAAGTGACGTCAGTGAACCTGTCTTCACCTTAACTTCCATCTGTCTGCAGCACTTCCTGCCGCGGTGGAAATGTGAGCAGCTGATTCGCCAGGGCGTCCTGGAGCACGTCATGTCCTGATGGAGACACTGATCAATGTTTGCCTTTAAAGCTCAAAAGTCCTTATTCACCTGAACACAACAGTTTGGAAAATGTAGTTCTGATGTAAAAAATAAAATATTTCTTTTTCTAAATGTTTTGTCTCCATTCAGTCTGTCACCGTGATGTCAAGCACACATACTCAAATATTTTACTTCAGTAAATGAAAGTTGCAACAAACGATTATTTTAAATTTGCAGATTATTTTCTACATTTTTTTAGTTCATAAAAAGTCATAACATATTGTGTGTTATAGTGTACTACAGTGTGATATAGTGTACTACAATATGCTACACTGTGTTATAGTGTACTACAATATGCTACACTGTTATAGTGTACTACAATATGCTACATTGTTATAGTGTACTACAATATGCTACACTGTTATAGTGTACTACAATATGCTACACTGTGTTATAGTGTACTACAATATGCTACACTGTTATAGTGTACTACAATATGCTACACTGTTATAGTGTACTACAATATGCTACACTGTGTTATAGTGTACTACAATATGCTACACTGTTATAGTGTACTACAATATGCTACATTGTTATAGTGTACTACAATATGCTACACTGTTATAGTGTACTACAATATGCTACACTGTGTTATAGTGTACTACAATATGCTACACTGTTATAGTGTACTACAATATGCTACACTGTTATAGTGTACTACAATATGCTACACTGTGTTATAGTGTACTACAATATGCTACACTGTTATAGTGTACTACAATATGCTACACTGTTATAGTGTACTACAATATGCTACACTGTGTTATAGTGTACTACAATATGCTACAGTGTGTTATAGTGTACTACAATATGCTACACTGTTATAGTGTACTACAATATGCTACACTGTTATAGTGTACTACAATATGCTACACTGTGTTATAGTGTACTACAATATGCTACACTGTTATAGTGTACTACAATATGCTACACTGTTATAGTGTACTACAATATGCTACAGTGTGTTATAGTGTACTACAATATGCTACATTGTTATAGTGTACTACAATATGCTACACTGTTATAGTGTACTACAATATGCTACACTGTGTTATAGTGTACTACAATATGCTACACTGTGTTATAGTGTACTACAATATGCTACAGTGTGTTATAGTGTACTACAATATGCTACATTGTTATAGTGTACTACAATATGCTACACTGTTATAGTGTACTACAATATGCTACACTGTGTTATAGTGTACTACAATATGCTACACTGTTATAGTGTACTACAATATGCTACAGTGTGTTATAGTGTACTACAATATGCTACACTGTTATAGTGTACTACAATATGCTACAGTGTGTTATAGTGTACTACAATATGCTACAGTGTGTTATAGTGTACTACAATATGCTACACTGTGTTATAGTGTACTACAATATGCTACACTGTTATAGTGTACTACAATATGCTACACTGTTATAGTGTA
>NW_021167075.1:80000-100098 GCF_900634415.1 Cottoperca gobio
CTGCAGGCGGCTGATGGTCGTCTTGGTGTAAACTGGGTGACGTGAATACATAATTCAGAGAGCAGCTGAGCTCAGTTTGTCTCTGCAGAAGAAAGCAGGTCAGATCAAACAGCTGTTTGCGACCCGAGTGTATTCTTTTACATTTCAGAACACTTTAATGTCATAACGCCGGTCGCCTGTATTCTGATGATGATAAATACAACTTGAATATTCTTTGAGATTAAAATGGTAAATTAAAGAGAAACAAATTATAAAATTACAAGAAAAGACTAAAGTGAATATTCTGAGATTAATCTCAGAGTATAACTAAATGTAATCTCGGGAGATTATTGTTATTATTATTGTTATTATTATTATTGTTATTATTATTATTGTTGTTATTATTATTATTAGCTCTACTTTATCTTTACTGGGATAAAAAAGTGATTCAATATTTTGTTCCCATTTCATGTTTTCGGCCTCGCAATGTATTTTAAATTCACATCGATTGAGCCAATATATAAATATTCGAACAACAGAATCATTTTCTAAATCTGAAGGGTAAATATTTAAAGAAAGTTATGACTTTTTAAATTTCTGCAAACATGTTTTTCTTCCAGGAAACAAGACGATGGAGGGCGTGGTGACCGGCGTGAACACAGGTACTGACCGGTTCACGAGCTCCTACATTAAGAACCTGCAGAGAATATAACTCCAGGACGAGCAGGAGAAATCATGTCGGCTGGTTTATGTCGGTCATGTCGATGTGAGAGGAAAACTATCGACATCGCAGTGAAAACAATTAAAATACATTTTGTGATTTAAAACATGTTGTTTATAGATTTGCAAACAAAACGTTGGATTTGCATGAATACATTTTAAATCACTCATTTATTTTACTTGGTGATGATCTCGTGGTTCAGCTTCCAAACAACACAGAAGGTTGTGAGTTCAACAGCAGAGCTGCACCATCCAGCCCCTGAGCACCTTATCATTATACACACACACACACACACACACACACACACTCCAGGTCTGTCCCTGTAGTGAGTTCACTCTGAGTCTGATAAGAGCGTCTGCTGTAAAGTCTTTTAATGTAATGTATGAAAGACGTTTACAGTTATTCTACAGTTAATGTAGTTTACATTTTAGTTTTAATGTAGGTTTTATTTTTGTATTGATCATTTCTATGTCACTACATTGTTTTAATTAAAGTTAGTCGTTGGGACGAACACTGATGATTCTACTGATATCACAAATTATTACATAAAATGAATCTGAATTGTTTCTTTGACGTTCGCACACAAAGTAATAAAATGAACTGTTTTTAATTAATAATACAATAATCTTTTTTCCAGTCGCCCAGAAGTCGAACGAACAAGCTAACGTTGTAGCCGACACGGCGGTCGTCGGTGCCAACGAGGTCGCGCAGGCGGCGGTGGACGGGGTGGAGAACGCGGCCGTGGCGAGCGGCTTCATCAGCACGGTGAGTGATGTGGGCTTTTATTTCTGTAAATTAATATCATTTCTTGTGTAATTATATATTTATTGTAGTTTACTTTTTAGTTAGTTTTCTCTTTAATCTTTGTTTTAATTTGAATTTGTTTAAATGTTTAAATGTTCTAGGATTGAAAATATAAAATATAACTAAAGATAAATAAAGGAGTAGATGTGGGGTTTTATTTTGGTAAATAAAAATGATCTACTAATATGTTATTATAGGTTTGAATATTATTATTATTATTATTATTATTATTATTATTATAGTTGACTTTCATTTTCTTTTAAATTTTGTTTTAATTTAAGGGGAAAAAAAGATTATTTCAATCTATTAATATATAATATATGTTATTTTATATCTAAATATATATTTAATTCTAATTCACATTTCTTTTATTCGTCTTTTTAAATATATATAATTTGACTTTTAAGTATTTCAACCAAAGCAAACGGTTTACATTTGTAAAAGTTTGTTAAATTAAAAGAGACTAATTTAAAGTTTTGTAAACCGAAGATTAGTTAAATCTTTATAAGTAAAGTTTAAATCTTAAGAGACAAACAACCTGTGTGATATTCTATATTTACAGCAGTTATTATACTTTTAATATCTTTTATTAGTTTTCTATTTAACTGATTTGTTTAATTTGAAATGTAACGTCAACATACAACGCTTTGCAAATTAAGCTTATTTTGAAGTGTTTTTAAGTATATTATATATATATATATATATATATATATATATATATATATATATATATACATACATATATGTATATATACAGGTTCAGAACATTATTCTGGTTTTTAAGAGACAGCAGTTGCAGTTATACGTAATACAAACATTAAGGTAAAGTAATTAATGTATTCATTTACTCTCAAAACAAGTTCATTCTCATTAATTCAATAATCATTTAATTAATTAATTCTCATTTAAAAATAAAAAACTCCAAAGACGAGATAAATGTTTCACAGGTAAAAAAACAATAAAACTTTGAGGCATAAAGACATAATAAATCATAATATATGATCTTACATTAATTAATATTAATATTCTGTGTTGTGTTGATAACTTTAATTTTTTGTCTTCACAAACCTCTGCTGATTGGCTGAGAACAGGAGGAGGCGGGACCAGAGGCTGAGGAGGTGCCTGATTGGTCGGGAGGGGTGTGACTGCATGGCATGACGCTCGCTGCCTGATTAACTTTCTAACTTTGAAAATGCTTTTCAGGACTCGCAGCTTCATAAATTAAATGATGAACTTATTACAGTGAAGCTGTAAGAAGCGACTCTTCTGTTTCTTTCATCTCAGAGAATATACTTTTATTTCTTGGAAATATACTTAAATTATATTCTGAATAATTATTATTATTAATTTTTTACCTACAACGGCCCAAATAGGACGCATAGTGTGTTGTTAAAATAAAGCAACAACAACCTTTAGACTGTGTGTGTGTGTGTGTGTGTGTGTGGATATTTTCCGAGTACTTTTCTTTGTATATTTTGACTTTGACATTATTTTGTGAAGTTATATTTTTCATCTATTCTACTAATTTGTATTATTTCTATTTGCTCATGTAGATTACCGGAAGACTTGACCAGCTGCGTTTTCTTGAAATGTTTTTGTTTTTGTGGATGTAAAAATGTTTCCTGTTGCAGCATTCAGTGCAAACATTAACTTTAACACTCACTAACACGCTCGTTTTCTCTTTCAGCTTCATCTTCTGTCACCTGAAATATTTCAGATCGGCTCTCCTGCTGTCGTATTATTTTACAGACACAAAGCAAACTGTGAAAATATGTAAAATATTGTTAAATGTTTCAAGAGACCAAATAGAAAAGTCATTTTGTATAAACAGGATAGTAAAATGTGTTAAATCTTCAGTTTATAATCCACCATTTAAAATATTAAGACACAAATATTATTTTATTATCTTTTTAATTTTTACTTTTTAAAGATTTAGCTTATATTTCATATATATTTTTAATGCAGTTTCAGTTTTGATAGTGTTATTTTGTATTTAAATAGTGGGTATTGTATTTAAACAATTTCAATTAGTTTTCTATTTAATTTTAATTTTATTGTAAGTAAACCATTTAAATATATATTTAAATAGTGTTTATTATTAATATAAGTTTATATTTATTATTGTACTTTACATCTTATATTAGTTTTCGCTTCAATCTTCTAAAATATTCATTTTAATTTATTTAGCTCATTTTAATTTATCTTAGTTTTAAGGCATTTTCTTTCATTAATAATAATAATAATAATAAAATGACTAATTAAAGGGGAAGTGTTTTTATTTTGACAGGTTCAGAACATTTTTCTGTGTTTTTGATATTATTATTATTATTATTATTATTATTATTATTATAAAGTTAAACAGTTCTTTCTTTAAATGTATTTATGTACATTCAATTTCCACTTTGTTCATAAAACATTGCATTTGCCCTTTAATTTAAATTTGTATGTTTTTCTAAATGACAAAATAAAATGTTTAACATGTAAATAAAAAGTATGTTTTCAAGAAGAAACATTAAAATAGGAAAGACAACAGGCCCGCAGCACAAATATATGAAAAGAATAAAAGTGTCGTCCACAGGACATTAAAATGTGTACGTTGTTCTGGGAGACGTTTAGTTTTGTGTTTGAGAGAATTTGATTGGTTTGTTGGCAGTGAGGTGACTTCTGCTCCGTGTGTCCCGCAGGCCGACCTCCCAAAGACAGAAGCAGGAGAACAGACCGACCCGGCAGCGCACTAGGTGAGAAAACTAAAGAGACAACATTTAATTTCACTTCATCTAGTTTTTAACAACGACATCCGTCTCAGAAACACGCAGAGACCGTTCAGTAAAAATGAGTATTGGGAAAGGTAAACAAGGTAACGTTATCATGATGTGTTCAAATGTAATCTTGTAAAAAACAAACAACAACTCCATGTACTCCAACATCCACTCCTTCATTACTTCAGACTTCTGTCAGGAAGTTAAACATCTGGATTTATTCAAGTTTCAAAAACTACATTTTACAAGATTACATTTGAACACATCATGATAACGTTCGAATTTACCTTTAACCAGTACTCATTTTTACTGAAAAGAGCCTGAACGCATCACAATGCAACTCGATGCAACCTCCGTTACCGGCTGCTAACAGCTAACGTTAGCTAGCTCGGCCAAGAACCAAGATGGCGATGGCCAAAATACCAAACTTGAGGCTTCAAAGCCAATTTGATACCACGATGAAAACAAACACTAACTCCATGAAATCAACTTCCTTCTTCACTTCAGACTCAGGAAGTGAAACATCCGATCTAACATCTGGATTCATTCAAGTTTCTCACCAACAACTACGTTTTACAAGATTACATTGAACACATCATGATAATGTTATAATTTACCTTCAACCAGTACTCATTTTTACTGGATAGATCCTGAACGCACCATAATGTAGCTATGGAGCCTCTGCTAGCAGCTAACGTTAGCTAGCTCTCCTGCAGATAGTTGTTCCCTATGTAACATTATCAGGTCAAATGTCTTCTATCGTCTCCGGGGCGGCGTTAGTCTCGAGCCCTGGCGCCGCTAACGGGCACGTGAGGAAAAGCACCGTCACGTTTTCATAATTTTGACATCGACTTGGTACCGAAGTCTCGCCTCTAGTTTTAGCCTCGTGTCTCGGGTGGTTTTCCACACATTGGGGGTAAAATGCTAAATATCAAACATTTAAATGTAATAACCTTCATTTTGTTTCCTCTCTC
The DNA here is from genome assembly GCF_900634415.1 of Cottoperca gobio. Classification (NCBI taxonomy): domain Eukaryota; kingdom Metazoa; phylum Chordata; class Actinopteri; order Perciformes; family Bovichtidae; genus Cottoperca; species Cottoperca gobio. The sequence goes on from NW_021167075.1 coordinate 85,238, forward strand.
AGGATCTCGTCCTGCAGTCACTTCCTGTCGAAGAGAAGAACTTTACATTTCAGCCGTCGCTCAGAATATTCTCTACTTTAACCTCATTAACCGATAGAAACCCGCGTTTTTAACAATCTGACTGCACGTGGCTTTACTGACACATAACATACTAGAAACCACATTAATTCATGTTTCTCATCTCAACTGAGCTCATTTCTTCTTTTACAAAACAACAGAAGTGAAATAAAATTGAGTTTGAAATCCACCTTTGTTTCTTCTTCACTGTCACATTAAAATACAAGAATAAACTCGTCAACACACAAAAGAAACGTTGCGATGAATGAGCGTTCTGCGGTTCTGGAGGAATGCCGAGAAAATATATGTTTCTGAGATTGCCGTGGTAAATCTATGAGAGAAAACTAGTATTTACGATACTTGTACGATGAAGGATATTGCTGTAATGGACTGCAGTAAAGAATACCAGAAAGGCAGAATTAGATATTTACAGGCTAATAAGAAATGATGCAGAAATTCAGATTAAAAACTAATTTACTTGAAACGTTCTTGTATCGCAGGTAGAACGTCGGTAATATTCAGAGAAGAAACTCACAATTTACGAGATTTAAATCGTAAATTTATGAGAAAAAACTTGAATATTCTTTGAGATTATGAAATTATAAATCTGCGTGAAAAGAATTAGGAAACTCTTTGAGATTAAAGTCACAAATTTAGGCGAAACCCCCCCGTGGTATTTCTTAGATTAAAGTCGTACAGGGATGGTGGTGGTCTAGTGGTACGCCTTCCAAATAAAACACTAGAAGGTTGTGAGTTCAATACCAGGCTGCCACCATTGTACCCCTGAGCAAGGCACTTAACCCTGAGCTGCTCCAGGAGACTGTCCCTGTACTGAGTTCACTGTGAGTCTCTGGATAAGAGCGTCTGCTCAATGCCCTGTAATGTAAAATCTGATGTTCTCTGAAACACAAATACAATAATAGAAGAAATACAATTAAAGTTTGTCAATATACAAAAAACAAACTTGAATATTCACTGAGATTATAAAGTCATACATCTGCGATTAAAAAAGGAATCTGAAGGTAACGTCTGCTCTGCTGTCGTCGCATCGTCTTTGAGCAGAAAGGAAAGTCTGAAAAATGTCCAGAAATTATTAGTAAAATATGTGAAAGATATTATTAAAAAACATTAACATAAAAAGTCCAGAATATATGAAATGTATCCGTGAAACATGAGAAATAACTGCCTCAGTTTTCTCTGTTGGTGCATTAATCAGCCAGCAGGTGGCGCACTGGACTAAACAATGATTTCAGTGATGAGTATTCACATCCTTTACTGCAGTAAAAGTACTAATACTATATATATATGTGGACCCTCTTGTCCACAGTCAGGGATAATTATGACGGAGAGGAGGGGTAGTGTCACACACACGCTTTATTCTCACAAAGGTACGGGTTATACACAGGCACAGCTGACACAGGTGGCTCTCCTGTCGGTCGGTCGCTCTGCTGCTCTTCGGCTGTCCTGCGTCGTGGCTGCATAAGCGTCTCCGTCTCCTCTGGAACCCAGCCTACTGCAAGAGAACAGAACCAGGCCATCACCATGCATTTATTATGTGACTGATTACCTGATTCCGTTCAGCTGTCTGGCCTCCAGCTGGGACACTCCTGTCTCTCCACAGCAGCCGGCGCCTTAACCACACCCCACTGCCACACACCCCCACTGCCCGACTCAGGCCGGGAGCCCGCCGGCCGCAAGCTAACTCCCCCCCCTCCGCCGAGCGGGAGAGGAAATCAGCCACAACCATCCGGTTACCCGGCCTGTGGATCACCTTGAAGTTGAACGGTTGCAACGCCAGATACCAACGGGTGATCCGGGCGTTGGCATCCTTCATGCGGTGGAGCCACTGGAGCGGGGCATGGTCCGACCAGAGAGTGAAAGAGCGCCCCAGGAGGTAATAACGCAGGGCGTCGACCGCCCACCGTATGGCGAGGCATTCTTTCTCCACCGTACTGTAGTTCACCTCCCGCTGAGCCAGCTTCCGGCTAATGTACAGTACGGGGCGGTCGACCCCCTCCACAGAACGGCTCCCACTCCGCTGTTCGAGGCGTCGGTCTGCAAAACAAAAGGGAGAGCAAAGTTAGGAGAGAACAGTAGTGGCTCCCCACAGAGGGCTTTCTTTACCCTCTCAAACGCCCGCTGGCACGGCTCCGTCCACTGGACCGGATCTGAAGCACCCTTTCGGGTCAGGTCGGTCAAGGGGCAGGTCAGCTCCGCGAACCCCGGAATGAACCGACGATAGTAGCCGGCCAGCCCCATAAACCTCCTGACCTCTTTTTTCGTCTTAGGTGCAGAGCAGGCGGAAATGGCGGCAATCTTTTCCAGCTGAGGCCGCACCTGCCCGCCACCCAAGTGGTACCCCAGATACCGTACCTCCCTCCGCCCAACCACACACTTCTTCGGGTTGGCTGTGAGCCCCGCGCTCCTCAGGGACTCGAGCACTGCCCCCACCTGCTGCATATGCTGCTCCCACGTCTCGCTGTGTATGATCACGTCGTCTAAGTAGGCAGCAGCATACGCCGAGTGAGGACGCAGAACCCGGTCCATGAGCCGCTGAAAGGTGGCGGGGGCCCCAAACAACCCGAAAGGAAGAGTCACAAATTGGTATAAGCCATACGGAGTGGAGAATGCCGTTTTTTCCCTGGACTCTGGAGACAGGGGAATCTGCCAGTAACCCTTGGTCAAATCCAGTGTCGTATAAAAGCGAGCCGTGCCCAACCGGTCCAGGAGTTCGTCGACCCGGGGCATTGGGTACGCGTCGAATTTGGACACCTCATTAACCCTGCGATAGTCCACACAGAACCGAATTGACCCGTCGGACTTGTGGACCAGCACAACGGGACAACACCAAGCACTGCTGGACTCTTCTATTACTCCCATCTCCAGCATGGCCTGAAGCTCCGCCTGAACAATTTTCCTCTTGTGTTCAGGCAGCCGATAGGGCCGTGACCGTACCGTCACGCCCGGGGGCGTCTCTATGTGGTGGTGTGCGAGGGTGGTGAGCCCGGGCAGGGGGGAGAACACATCGGCAAAAAGCCCTTGCAACGTGGCAACGTCCGCTCTCTGACCCGGTGAAAGCTGGCTGTCACAAAAAAACGGGGCTGATTTTACCGTTTTTAATACCTCCGGCCCCAGCTCATCTTTCTCCATCACCGTAGTAGCCAGAGAGACAGAGGCCACCTCTCTCCACTCTTTTAAGAGATTGAGGTGGTAAATTTGCGTCGCCCCCCCCCTGTCCGACCGCACCACCTCGTAATCGACGTCCCCCACCTGCCGGGTGACCACAAAGGGCCCTTGCCACTTGGCGAGTAATTTGGAGCTAGAGGTAGGGAGCAATACAAGTACTTTATCTCCCGGTGAAAATTGCCTCAGTCTCGACCCTCTGTTATACAGCCGCTGCTGACGTTCCTGGGCCTGGAGTAAATTCTCACGTGATAACTGTCCCAGTGAATGGAGTTTCGCTCTCAGGTCCAGGACGTACTGAACTTCATTCTTACTTGTGCTAGGACCCTCCTCCCAGTTTTCTTTAACCAGGTCCAAAACACCCCGTGGCTTCCTGCCAAACAACAGCTCAAAGGGAGAAAATCCCGTGGAGGCCTGGGGAACCTCCCGCACTGCGAACAACAGAGGGTCTAACCATTTATCCCAATTGCGACTATCTTCGTGAACGAACTTACGAACCATATTCTTCAGCGTTTTGTTAAACCGCTCCACCAGCCCGTCTGTCTGCGGGTGGTACACACTAGTCCTAATGGAGCGGACGCCGAGTAGCCCGTACAGCTCGCGTAAAGTGCGTGACATAAAGGACGTGCCCTGGTCAGTCAAGATCTCTTTCGGGATCCCAACTCGGGAGATGACCTGGAACAGTGCCTGCGCCACACTCTTTGCCGAGATGTTACGCAGCGGCACTGCTTCCGGATATCGCGTTGCGTAATCCACTAGGACCAACACAAAGCGATATCCCCGTGCGCTCCGGTCTAATGGCCCGATGAGGTCAATACCAATTCTGTCGAACGGCACCTCAATTAATGGCAATGGGCGCAACGGCGCTCTTGGAGTGGCCGGCGGGTTAACCAGCTGACATTCACGGCAGGACGCACACCACCGCTTCACGTCCGCGCGAATGCCAGGCCAATAGAATCGGGCCATGATCCGGTTGAGTGACTTGTCGTACCCGAGATGACCGGACATGGGGTTATGATGCTTTTCGGAACCAACAACTGGGTATTTAACTCTCCTGTCTGTGTGTCACGGCTCACACGGTACAGTCTGTCCCTAATCACCGAGAAGTGGGGGTGTGTCAGTGCGACGTTCGTGTGTAGTGGGGAACCATCCACACACACTACTTTCTCGAACGCGTGACGGAGGGTCTCATCTCGAGACTGCTCGAGGGGAAAGTCCTCCACCGGACGTAACGGTGGAAGCTCATCACAAGCCTCCTCCGGCCCTGCACTCCCCTCCCCGGCGTTCGCCACCTCCGTCTCCCCACTGAACACCGCACACAACTCACATTTCCCTACCGCCCGTGAACGCACCCCCCCAGTCTTCCCCGCTATCTTGTCAAACCCCGGCCAATTCGTTCCCAGTATCAGGGGGTGCGTGAGGCGAGTACTAACTCCAGCCTTAACTCTATGCTTTTTCCCCTTAAATGAAATTACCAGGGTCACCACCGGGTACTCGTGAATATCCCCATGCACACACCTCACCTTCACCCACGACGCCTCCAGCAATGCCCCGGGCCGAACCAAGCGCTGGTGGACCATGGTCTGCGTACATCCCGAGTCCCACAGAGCCTGGTGAATACCCCCCTGTATACATACCGGTACACGGTACATCCCTTCCGGATCGGGGGAGGAGTCTGGCGGTGCCACAATCCGGACCAGCTGCCCCACCTCCATGACTGGACAGTCCCGCCGGGTGTGGCCGAGCTTGCCGCACCGCCAGCACCCCAGCCCTGACATTTGAGGAGCCCTCTGCGGTGCCGGGCGACCAGACGCATAGGCTGGGTCCTGTGGAGGGGAAAACAAAGGAAACTGGTTAGGGAGCGACTGGGGTCCAGCTGTCTCAGGGGTGTAGGCAGGACCCCCGGAGGATGGCGTAGTGCCAGGTCCAGCGGCCCCCACGGCGGGCCGGAACCTCCTCGGGGCTGGAACGGGCCGGAGCTGTGGAGGAGAGATGGCCCGGGCTTCGGCCCCCAGGCTCCGCCGGGGCAGGGAGAGGTGGTCCTCCGCGAGTCTGACGGCGGCTTCAAGGCTGACCGGACGGTGGCACTGGACCCAGTTCGCCAAGGAGAGGGGGAGTCCGGCGATGAACTGCTCAAGGGCCACCTGCCCGACGATGTCCTCCACGGAGTTGACTCCCGGCTGGAGCCAGCGCCTAGCCGAGTCGAGGAGCTGCTGGGCGAAGGCGAAGGGTCGGCCAGCGTCCTCGAAGGGCAGGCTCCGGAGCCGGCGGCGATGTCCCTCTGGTGTGCTGCCCAACCGGTCCAGGATCGCCCTCCGGAGCTGGTGGTATTCGTATCTGGAGGCCGCAGGCAGGGTATGGGCGGCCCGCTGGGCTTCCCCGGACAGCAGGGGGAGCAGACGTATCCCCCACTCAGTCTGCGGCCACCCGCACGCCTCTGCCGTGCCCGCGAAGATGTCCAGGAAGGCCTCGGGGTCGTCCTCCGCCGTCATCTTCTGCACGCCGACCCGCGGGAGCTGGGCTGGCCCGCCTCCCGACTCAACCTCCGAGGCAGCCGATGACCGGAGCATTCCCTGCAGGAGGTCTCGGTCCGCCTTCTGGAACGCCGCCAGGTCTACGAGCGTCTGGCTCTGCTGTTGCTGGAGGGCCGCTGTGCCCTCGTGCATGGCCGCCAGACGCTGGAGGATCAGCCCTAGCGGGCTCTGCGCAGCTACCTCCTCTGTCATGTCCCTGTTCAGGCGCCAGTTGTGGACCCTCTTGTCCACAGTCAGGGATAATTATGACGGAGAGGAGGCGTAGTGTCACACACACGCTTTATTCTTACAAAGGTACGGGTTATACACAGGCACAGCTGACACAGGTCGCTCTCCTGTCGGTCGGTCGCTCTGCTGCTCTTCGGCTGTCCTGCGTCGTGGCTGCATAAGCGTCTCCGTCGAGTCTCGAACCCAGCCTACTGCAAGAGAACAGAACCAGGCCATCACCATGCATTTATTATGTGACTGATTACCTGATTCCGTTCAGCTGTCTGGCCTCCAGCTGGGACACTCCTGTCTCTCCACAGCAGCCGGCGCCCTAACCACATCCCACTGCCACAATATATATATATATATATATATGAAAGTACTGCGTTGATAATGTTCCTTCAGTTAAAGAAAGTAAACTTGTTAACACTTACATATATTATTATATTATTATTACTTATTATTATTTTACTGTCACCCTGTTCTCCATTACCTTTTAAATATAATTATCAATATGAAACAAATACATTATATTTATATTATTTATATAAATTTGAAGTATCATTAAAAAAAAACATATCAATTAGGGAATTTGAAGATAATAAAAATAATGACCCAGCAAACGACGGAAAAACTTTACGAGAATAAAGTCGTAATTTACGAGAATCTTTAGTTCTAATATTCTCTGAGATTAAAGTGGTAAATGTTTAAGAACCCTGAACCTCGAACATATAGTGTGGTTTGTGAAGGAATTTTGACAGAATTTATGACCTAATTAAATATAATTTCAGAGAATTATCAAGTTTTTAATCGTAAATTTGTGATTTTCTTTCTTTTTCTTTTACAACTTTAATCTTCAGATTTTTTACTCTAGTATTTCCCCGATGCTGGCTCCGTAATGTATTTATTTCTACCTACAATGGCGCTAATATATCTTATTATACTATGTTTGGTTTTCTTTGATAACTTTTAGCTTTATTGTCTTAAGCTAACCAAGTAGCTTTATTGTCTTAAGTTAACCAAGTAGCTTTATTGTCTTAAGCTAACCAAGTAGCTTTATTGTCTTAAGTTAACCAAGTAGCTTTATTGTCTTAAGTTAACCAAGTAGCTTTATTGTCTTAAGTTAACCAAGTAGCTTTATTGTCTTAAGTTAACCAAGTAGCTTTATTGTCTTAAACTAACCAAGTAGTTTTATTGCCTTAAGTTAACCAAGTAGTTTTATTGTCTTAAGCTAACCAAGTAGTTTTATTGTCTTAAGCTAACCAAGTAGTTTTATTGTCTTAAGTTAACCAAGTAGTTTTATTGTCTTAAGCTAACCAAGTAGCTTTATTGTCTTAAGTTAACCAAGTAGTTTTATTGTCTTAAGTTAACCAAGTAGTTTTATTGTCTAAAGCTAACCAAGTAGTTTTATTGTCTTAAGCTAACCAAGTAGTTTTATTGTCTTAAGTTAACCAAGTAGTTTTATTGTCTAAAGCTAACCAAGTAGTTTTATTGTCTTAAGCTAACCAAGTAGCTTTATTGTCTTAAGTTAACCAAGTAGCTTTATTGTCTTAAACTAACCAAGTAGTTTTATTGTCTTAAGTTAACCAAGTAGTTTTATTGTCTTAAGTTAACCAAGTAGCTTTATTGTCTTAAGTTGACCAAGTAGCGTTATTGTCTTAAGTTAACCAATTAGTTTTATTGTCTTAAGTTAACCAAGTAGTTTTATTGTCTTAAACTAACCAAGTAGTTTTATTGTCTTAAGTTAACCAAGTAGTTTTATTGTCTTAAGTTAACCAAGTAGTTTTATTGTCTTAAGTTAACCAAGTAGCTTTATTGTCTTAAGTTAACCAAGTAATTTTATTGTCTTAAGTTAACCAAGTAGTTTTATTGTCTTAAGTTAACCAAGTAGTTTTATTGTCTTAAGTTAACCAAGTAGTTTTATTGTCTTAAACTAACCAAGTAGTTTTATTGTCTTAAGTTAACCAAGTAGTTTTATTGTCTTAAGTTAACCAAGTAGTTTTATTGTCTTAAGTTAACCAAGTAGCTTTATTGTCTTAAGTTAACCAAGTAGTTTTATTGTCTTAAGTTAACCAAGTAGTTTTATTGTCTTAAGTTAACCAAGTAGTTTTATTGTCTTAAGCTAACCAAGTAGTTTTATTGTCTTAAGTTAACCAAGTAGTTTTATTGTCTTAAACTAACCAAGTAGTTTTATTGTCTTAAGTTAACCAAGTAGTTTTATTGTCTTAAGTTAACCAAGTAGCTTTATTGTCTTAAGTTAACCAAGTAGTTTTATTGTCTTAAGTTAACCAAGTAGTTTTATTGTCTTAAGCTAACCAAGTAGCTTTATTGTCTTAAGCTAACCAAGTAGTTTTATTGTCTTAAGCTAACCAAGTAGTTTTATTGTCTTAAGTTAACCAAGTAGTTTTATTGTCTTAAATTAACCAAGTAGTTTTATTGTCTTAAGCTAACCAAGTAGCTTTATTGTCTTAAGCTAACCAAGTAGTTTTATTGTCTTAAGCTAACCAAGTAGCTTTATTGTCTTAAGCTAACCAAGTAGTTTTATTGTCTTAAGCTAACCAAGTAGTTTTATTGTCTTAAGCTAACCAAGTAGCTTTATTGTCTTAAGCTAACCAAGTAGTTTTATTGTCTTAAGCTAACCAAGTAGTTTTATTGTCTTAAGCTAACCAAGTAGCTTTATTGTCTTAAGCTAACCAAGTAGTTTTATTGTCTTAAGCTAACCAAGTAGTTTTATTGTCTTAAGCTAACCACTGCCTATGAAGACGTGTTGTTTTGACGTATAACAGAGTCCGTGTAGGAGGCCAGTTTTCGTGTCCTGTGAGAAACCGAAAGTTAACGTTCATTTTTATTTTTTATTTAACAAACAAACTCAATAAAAGCCAAACCAGATGTTTTTCTACACATCTCCAAGTAGTTTAGTGGCGTTTAGTTTCAACACAACATTAACCACATGTATTAAATCGGACGGCACAATTTCTGGAGAGAATCATTTCCCTCGAAACGTTATTGAGCTGTATGAGAACAAACCTTTTAGGAGACACGGTTTCCTTCAACACGTGTTCCACTCAAAGATTTTATGAACATAAGCTAAGCTAACATGGACGAGAAAACCTCAACAAACTCCATCTGCTAAAGAAGATCATGTGACTCAAAGCTCCAGAATACTCAGAGGAAAAACTCAGAATTTCCAAGATTACAGTAAAACATTAATTTTTGGATTATCGTACATTTAGGATAACCCTAAAAACATTGCTTCACTTTGTACATTTGTAATCTCACATAATTACTTTCTCACTAACGTACCACCTCGATCTCAGTTGTTTTCTCACAAACTACTTTATTTATTATTTTGTGCTGTTTCCCAAATCAAGAATACTGTATGTCATCTGTAAATACTTTGACTGATTTACATTTGGTAGGTAAGTATTTGCATTTAACAACCTGAAACTATGTGCCGTGTCGGCCCGGAGAGAAGAACAGGGTGTTCCCTGTCAAACACACAATACAGCTGCCCCGGAGCAACACCTGTACTGTGCTGAATGAGCAGCCATTCAGCTGACACCAGATCCGTTGACACCTGTTGACACCATCAACAGGAACAACATGAAAACTAGGCGGCGGTCTGACAACAGAGTTCACATGACGCCATCTTTGTTTACGCAGCACGATTCAAAACAACAGCTTCACAACAACTCAAATAAAAGCTGATGCCTACCATACACGAGAAGACTTTGAGAAACTCCCTCTCACGTCTAAAGACGACGGATACGAGCTTTTATAAAGTCACAGACTCTAAGATTTAGAAAAGACAGGGTCACTAAAAGTCTAGATTCCTTTTTGCTTTCGTGCTTCTGGTGGAAATAAACAAATAAAATAGTTGAGAAACAAGTCTTTGACTCATTGTGAAGAGAGTAGACAGGAATGGCTGCAACCCTCGACATCCCCAGTCAGTATGCTATAGCTAGCTAGCTAACCACTGTCCCTAATGGGGCTACAGGTGCATTCTAGTTGTTGGAAGTCAGAATTTCCGAGTTCCCAGTTGGAAGTTTTAACTGGTACGGAGAAGAAGTTGAATTTCCGACTCAGAAAGTCGGAGACCTCAACACCCAACATGGCTTCTCCGCACATCAACAGTGTGGAAGTCGTAGTAATATACTATTTATTAGCACTTTGTGTCTCTTTAAATCAGTCATACACACAGTACTGTCCAGCTTCTATCAGTGACATGCAGTTACAGCCTACAGCGTTTGTATGCGCAGAAATGATTGCGTAATGCGTTGTTATCATGGTTGTAGTCATCTGGCATTGCTAACAATGGCTAACAAAGCTAACGGTTATCCAAATTGTTACTGGAACGCGCTCAAACCCCTCCGTGTTAGGGTTAGCCCCTGAATTAACTAACCCTAAGGCCCTAGGGCTCAACAATAAGGATTGCTTCATTGTCCGGGGAAAGTAAAATGCCACGTCAGGCAAGTAATAAAATATAATCTAACCACAGATGCCCCAATTGATCGGCCGCAGATTGTTATCGGCCAATTTTCAGTCCAAATATGCGATCAGGAGATCGGCATTAATGCTTTTTAGTCACTGATCATTGATAAAGTTACATTGTGAACAACAAATCGGTGTTGAAATCTGGTTAATGTCAGCTGTTAGCTGTTAGCTGTTAGCTGTTAGCGGTGGGCAGAACTGTCCTGCTTGGTTAAATGAAGGAGCTAACAGCTAAAGCTAACAGAGATTCCATTGAATAACATTATGATGTGTTCAAGCTCTACCACGTCAAGTGTTCTTTTTGATGACACATGAATTAATCATCGTATTTAATCTAACTCTTTGTCAAAGGGAGTGAGCCATGATGCCTTTTTTAAATTATTTTGAAGGGAAGTACCAACACACACACAGGAACCTTTGTCTCTTTCTGGTTGGTGCATCTCTTGAGAGGCACTTTGTACGTGACGTCGGGGCAACACCTTCAGTAATCCCTCCATGCACACACACCTAACTTTATGGTGATGATGTGATTAAAGTTGCCGACACTTTCATGTGAGACCTGTGGGACCGGTCGGTCTTTCAGACGCACTTGATTCCTCAGCGGGGCGAGGCTCACCCGCATCTATAAGAGGAAACGTCCTCTGTCCAGCAACACACCAGCAGACATGGAATTCATTCAAGGAGATGGTCGCTGAAAAAGCCAGTGAAACATTAGTTGAAAAAGGCGGTGAAACATTAGCTGAAAAAGCCATTGAAACATTATTTGAAAAAGCCGGTGAAAAAGCCGGTGAGTATCCTTTGGAAAATATCTCTGAGATTAAATTGAGTTTTATTAGAATCAGAAATATTTTATTGATCGTTACAGTTGCTCCATTTTAGTATAACATTAAAATGTAATTATTAAAGAATATATTGAACTGTCTCTAACCGACAGGTTTCATAAAGCTTTGTTTATGAAACGGGCTTTAACCAAGATTTACAAGGTCAATAAAGAGTTTGACAAAGACGACCAGGAATGTGTAGCAAAGGGAGTAAACCAGTTGAAGGGCCACAGGGGCCCATTGTGGATCTCATGCTTTCAAAATATGGCCCTGATAGTTTAAAACATTTACAAGAATGGTGATGAAAGTGGTTTTCCAACATGAGGGTCGTTAAGTACGGAACAGATACGGAAACTAGGCAGAATACACCAATGTTATTTTATATTATTTTAATTCTGCTATTTGTATAATGGTACTTCAGACTCATTTACATCTACACTGTGATTATTGTCCTGTAAATGCTCTTATTCTAATCTTCTACTAATTGTTATGTTTTTGCTGTGAAGCACTTTGGGCTGAAATACTTGTATGAAAGGTGCTCTACAAATAAAGCTTATTATTATTATTATTATTATTATTATCATTATAATAATGTTCAGATTTATTTTCTAAATATTGGGACTTTTCTCATAATATTCTGACTTTCTTCTCTCAATATACGCTAATTTAATTCAGCAAAATTCACATTTGAATTGTGTCGGTTGACCTCATTTTATTATTAGAATCTTGTATTTACTTTAGTTTGTGCTGAATATTTAGTGAAAGAAGATAAAATACAACAAAAACACGTCAAACTGTTTGATTAGCATTAGCATTCGTTAGCAACGAAATACAGGAGACAATTTGTGTTTTAATACATTTAATTTATAACAACAACTGTTTCATTGGAAGAATGACAGAAAGTAGAGGTCGTCTCCAAGTGACGATAGAGATTCGTCTTATTTCAGAACCCCGTTTATGTTTTCACACCTCGTCTACCAGACGTCCTCAGTACAGACAATACATTTTCATCAAGTACCAAGAAACATGTGAAGTTCATATTCAAACCAAACGTAGTTTTAAGGATGTGACAGGTAACAACAATGTAAAACCAAGACAAACAAAGTATGATTATGCTTCGATGGAGGTCTGCAGGGCGGCCATTAAAAGAATTTTTTAAGGGCTCCCATCACGCCCAGCCCTGAGAAAGTGACAGAAAGAGATTAAAAAATACACAATAAAAAAAACTAAATGGATCCAGGAAGATAACTGCTGTAGCTGGCGAGCTAACCGCTAATGCTAGTCAGCTGTTCAATAACAACAAACAAAAGTTATTAAGAGGGAAAATAACAGTCAGTTCGTAAACTCGTTAGCTTAGCTTGGTCGCTAACGGAACAATACGACTGGCGCCGACGGCAAAACAATGTTCCAACATGGCGGCTAACACTGAACTCCAGAGAGCTGCTGCACAACCCTGTACATGAAATATTAACAATTGACATTTCTACACGTTACAATTAAATGATTGAAATCAACAAAAAACATTTTTACTATGTAAACTTAATTGTTGATATCAATAAAAAGAATTGCAGCGAATCAAAATGACACTAACGGACATGTCGACATGTTGTAGCTGAAATACAGATAAAATAAAGAATTAACAATTCGAAATGAAACCTAGAAATCGTTAATTAGAATAGCTGATCGTTGATCTGATGCTACAGCTGCTGATTAAATGTTGGAAGGACTCGCCATAATCGTCTAAGCGAAGATAAGTGCTAACGATGGTCGCTAAGCTAACGTGACATCTTGTGAGCGGTAAACCAGAGCTGGTGATTGTTGGAGCAGTGGGAAGTTTATTTTGTGTGTTCTTTACAATAATCACGTGCAAACTATGAGTTGAAAGGAGCTATTTGTGTCTGCAGAGCGTTAAGCTTCCTCCATGTTTGAGACTCACCTTCATCATCTTTTTTGTCTTCTTTGCCGAGTTTGAAGACGTCTTCCAAATTGAAGCCTTCTTTGTCCTCCTCCTTCCCCTCCTCCTTCCCCTCCTCCTTATCTCCTCCAATGTTCTTCACAATGTTCACTGCAGGACAAACAGATGATAAGTTCCTCAGTATGGAGGAGAGCCATGAATACAGAAGAAATCTGGGAAATCCAGAAATATAAAGCGGAATAAATAAAGTAAATAAAAAAATTAAGAGAAAAATTAAGAAAATATAAAGAGTAATTATTAAAAGAGTAAATACAATTAATTAATTTCAAATATAAAAATGAATAAATAAAGTAAATAAAAAGATTAAGAGAAAATTTTAATTGTCAATTTTTAAGAGGAATAAATAAGTAAATATAATTAATTTCAAATATAAAAAGGAATAAATACATAAGTAAATTAAACAAAAAGGAATATAGAGAGGAATAAATAAAGCAAATAAAATAAATAAAGAGAAAAATAAAGAGAAATATAAAGAGGACTAAATAAAAAGAATAAATTAAATAAGTAAATTAAACAAAAGAGAATATAGAGAGGAATAATAAAAGAATATATCATTTAAAAAAATATAAATATAAAGAGTAATTATTGAAAGAATAAATAAGAAAATGAAAAGCATGGAAATAAAATGAGATATTAATAAAAGAATATATAAGGTAAAACATTTTTTGGGGAAATATTAAAACGAATAAATAAAAGAATAAATATAAATGCAGAAATATTAAGAAAGAAAACAGTAAATAAAAAATGCAGAAATATAAAGACAAAGAAAAAAATGAATATTTTGAGAAAACAAATTGATTAAGTGAGTTTTTCTTTTTTATCTCAAGAAGAAAATAAAAATATTACAAGAACAAAGTCTAAATATATTAAGAACAGAAGATGGAATATTTTGAGAAAATAGTTTGAATAAACTATTATGACTGAAGAAGAATTAAATGTGACGATTTTCAGGCTGCAGCTCTTTATATTCGTTATAAATCATCTATACAGTGGATGTTTTTAAATAAAAATAAATAAAAGTATTTCAAGGAAGTTCATTAATTTATGAATATATATATTAAATATAAACGTATAAACTGTGTCCAGGTTGTCTCTCTTAATATTTAAAATAATTACAACACAATATTTGAGAGTAAATTCACCAGGAGATTAAAATAAATGCAGAGAACATCCTGGTCCCTCCGGCTGTCGGGAAAATGGAAATGTCATATATTTGTTTACGTGTCGTGTGCAAATGTCAGATCACAATCTTAAAAACTGAGAATTACTCCACGAATAATGAACAAACTTCACTCAGATTATCAACATTGGATATGCAAATAATTCTAAAAAGATTCTTTATAATCCACATACCGTCACTTTGTTTAATGTGATTCTTACACGAAACTCAACACATCAAATATATAATTAACATTTTAGACACCTCACCTATTATTTATTTCTATTTAAAAACATGAAAAGCTTCTGCCTGTTAAAGAGCAACTTCTTTAATATTATTATTAGTACTATTACAGTATTGTATATGTTGTAGCATTTTTTACATATTGTTATATATTATTTTTCTATGTTTATATATATGTGTATAACTTATTT